>NC_084486.1:30535089-30835089 GCF_030035675.1 Rhineura floridana | reverse complement strand
CCTCATTTAGCCCACCACTGTGCCAAAGCTCTGGCTTTGGGCCACACCTGTTTCAAATGTCACAGAGAAAAAGAACTCCAAATGTCATAATGACCATGCCAAACAGCCTCATATAGATGTTAGACAGCATGCGGAACAAGATGGTATATGGGGGACTCAACAGCATAGTTGTCAGGGGGGTGCAACAGGTAATCCCCCAATGCTACTATCAGAAACAACCTACAGGTAGGAACAGAACCACTGAAGAACAATGCCCCAATTCCCATTTCAAAGAGCCAATCCAGGAGGATACCATCATTAGGGATGGGATCCATTAGCTGGTGCTGCTTCAAAAGATTCTGTTGACCTAACAAGTGGTATCAGTTCAAGTTTGTTCTTTGTCCACTATCTATTGCTTTTACTGATCCATTTTTCTTCCAAAAATATCAATATTTAACCTTTTGTACACCGCCCAGAGAGCCACTCGCTATCGGCGGTTTATAAATGAAACAAATAAATAAAAAATAAAAATAAAAATTAATATCAATATCAATATTTTGAAAGGAAAGTGCCTTTGCCTCATCTGTGACTAAGGCTGGTCAGTTTTCACATTTGCAAACAGAGACCAGCTGTTTTTATTTTGGAAAGGAAAGGAGGAAAGCAGCTTTGAGTGCCCCCCATTCCTCACTGTTATGTCTGCCCATTGGTCCATCCATCCAACAATCATGCTTCTATCCTCTCCTTCCACCTGCCTGTCCCTCCATCCTCCCACCAAGCCTGCTTCCCCTTCCCTTCCCCTCCCTCCACAGCTAGTCCTGACTGGCCCAGTGTGTGCCTCCACCACCTGTGATGCAGCCACTCGCTGCTTCCAACCAGTTGTTGTGCCCCCTCCCTGCCAAATGCAGTTCACACACATGTTCACACATACTCCCAGACACTTTCACTCACACACATGGCACCAGGATGGAGGGAATTAGCAAGCAAAGACAGTCTGATCAGTTTCAGACATGTTCTCCCGCTCTTCTAGTTAATTTTAGTTATTAAGCGAAGCTGGCCGATCAGTAATTTATATTCAATGTGGTAAAAATACAGTGTCAGGAAAAGCAACAGAAGTTCACAGGTTTCAGGACTGGTCCACAATGACAGTGGATCTGCAAATTATCAGGGAGTTGGATGCCAATTCCAATTTCATCAAAATCCTCACCCATCCCTAACCACCATCAATGGTGTCAAAAGTTGTTGAGAGATTGAGTAACAGGATTGCACTCCCCTTATCCCTCTCTTGATAAAGATCATCTATCAGGTCAACCAGGCCAATTAAATTCCATTACAAGTAAATTCATGACAATCATATCATGGTAAGTATCATGGTCTCATGAACATAGCAATACTGAACATTAAACACCTACAGCAATTTTGCATAAGTATATTCAGGAGAAGTATAAAATCAACTTTAATAAAGATAAAAAAATATTGTACTATATTATACTGGAGGAAACATACAATTTTAGCTTTTGGTTTGGCTGTGGTGTTTTTTTTTTTTTAATTTAGTTTCCTTTTTAAATTTCCTTTTTGTTTTCAATTATTCTTTATGGGAATAACCGCAAACCTTTCCAGATTGGGTCTCTAAAGCTTTCTCCCCAGAATCCATAGCTGCAAACTTTTCATGGGCTCCTATTCATTAGAGAAATGACTGATAAACAAGAAGCAGGTATAACATAGAGAGACAATGGATGACAACAGGAGTCGGAGAGCAATCATCCCATATCCTAAACAGCTTTGATGGATGGTGGTGCTCTCCTGAGAAGAGGTGAAGAGCTTGCATTTGAGAAGCTTACCCTAAAATGATGTGCAGGATCCGAAATGGCAGTAAAAAGTGGGAGGAACCTGTCTCCAAGCTCTAGATTCTGAACAATCTGGACAAACCTGAGTGCAGTTCATGAGACAAAAAACGGCAAAAAACGTGACCCAGGGGTCACAATTCCAAAACATATGAAAAATGTTCAATATGTCTCAGACTACCCTAAAATGGTGCACAGGATCCGAAATGGCAGAAAAAGTGGGAGGAACCTGTCTCCAAGCTCTAGATTCTGATAAAACTGGACAAACCTGAGTGCAGCTCAGGAGACAAAAAAAGCAAAAAACGTGACCCGGGGGTCAGAATTCCCAAAAATATGAAAAATGTTCAATATGTCTCAGACTACCCTAAAATAATGCACAGGATCCGAAATGGCAGAAAAAGTGGGATGAACTTTTCTCCAAGCTCTAGATTCTGAAAAAACTGGACAAACCTGCAAACCTGAGTGCAGGACTGGACAAAACTGGACAAAAAAAGGCAAAAGAGTGACCTGCCGGTCAGGAGTCCCAAAAAATATGAAAAATGTTCAAAGTGTCTTAGACTACTCTAAAATGATGCGCAGGATCCAAAATGGCAGAAAAAGTGGGAGGAACCTGTTTCCAAGCTCTAGATATTGAAAAATCTGGACAAACCTGAGTGCAGCTCTGGAGACAAAAATAGACAAAAAACGTGACCTCCAAAAAATATGAAAAATGTTCAAAGTGTCTTAGACTACCCTAAAATGATGTGCAGGATCTGAAATGGCAGAAAAAGTGGGAGGAATTGGTCTCCAAGCTCTAGATTCTGAAAAAACTGGACAAACCTGAGTGCAGCTCAGGGGGCAAAAAACGTGACCCGCGGATTCCAAAAAATATGAAAAATGGTCAAAGTGTCTCAGACGACCCTAAAATGATGCACAGGATCCAAAATGGCAGAAAAAGTGGGAGGAACCTATCTCCAAGCTCTAAAATCTGAGATATCTTGACAAACCTGAGTGCAGCTCAAGAGTCCAAAAAAAGGCAAAAAATGTGACCCACGGGTCAGGAGTTCCAAAAATGGGAAAAATCTTCAAAGTGCCCCAAAGTGTCTTAAAATGCTGCTCAGGATCTGATTTGGCCAGAAAAGTGGGGGAAACCTGCCTCCAAGCTCTAGATTCTGAGAAATCTTGACAATCCTGAGTGCAGCTCAAGAGTCCATAAAACGTCAAAAAATGTGACCTGTGGGTCAGGAGTTCCAAAAATAGGAAAAATTTTCAAAGTGCCCCAAAGTGCTTTCAAATGCTGCTCAGGATCCGATTTGGCCAAAAAAGTGGGAGAAACCTGCCTCCAAACTCTAGATTCTGAGAAATCTTGACAGCTCAAGAGTCCAAAAGAAGTAAAAAAATGTGACCCGCGGGTCAAGATCCCAAAAACCATGAAAAATGTTCAACGTGTCTCAGACTACCTTAAAATGATGTGCAGGATCCGAAATGGCAGAAAAAGTGGGAGGAACCTGTCTCCAAGCTCTAGATTCTGAACAATCTGGACAAACCTTAGTGCAGCTCAGGAGACAAAAAAAGGCAAAAAAACGTGACCCACGGGTTAGGAGTCCCAAAAATATAAAAAATGTTCAAAGTGTCTCAGATGACCCCAAAATGATGTGCAGTATCCAAAATGGCAGATAAAGTGGGAGGAACCTGTCTCCAAGCTCTAGATTCTGAACAATCTGGACAAACCTGAGTGCAGCTCAGGAGACAAAAAAAAAGGCAAAAAACGTGACCCGCGGGTCAAGAGTTCCAAAAAATATGAAAAATGCTCAAAGTGTCTCAAACTACCCCAAAATGATGTGTCAATAACACAAGGGGATCCAAAATGATTTGTCAATAATGCAAGGGGATCCATTTCAGATAACACAGGGGGCCAAAATCTCTCCCCCTCAAGCAAGCAGCCTCAGCACAAAGTCACATGGGCCAACCTTGCTTCTTCAGGCAGGCAGCATCTGCATGATGTAACAATGGTGCCTCTGTCTGACTGTGTCATCAAAGCATGCAGCAGCAGCAGCATGTAGGCACACTTTCTCTGCACCCACCCTCACTCAGAAAGGCAGAAGAGGCATGCGTACACTATCTCTTATTTAGTTGGGCATGTACAGGGACATGTAAACCCAGTCTGTCTGTTTTTGAGGTGAGGAGCAAGGTGTGGGTAGAAAAGCAGCAGGCAACACAAGGAGAAGAATTGGCAAGGACCACCAACCCAGCTGTTGAAGGTCATCTACTTACAGTGAGTACTCTAGGGTCACCTGGCACTAAAGGGAGGTAGAAATAGTGGTGGTGAGCATAGGAACATTAACAACCCCCTAGATATAAGAGGGTGACAGAGTCTGCCAGGGCTGCCATTTAACCACCAATTAATAATAGCTCCATTTTATCTGGATTGCTTGTGCCATTTATTTTCCCATTGACTCATTTCATGATTGTTGCTGTATTAACTCAAACGATGTGCACTTCTCTAATTGTATATATGAAATAACTGCTATGTTAAGAAAGTCATAGAATTATTGAACCACTATGTAGAAATTTAGGTCACGGGTGTCAAAAATAACTTTTTTGTAGTTTACATAATGGTAGAAGTGACAAGCTCTCCTCTCAGGGAAGTGGTTGGAGGCATTGTGCTTCAATGGATCCACTCCTACCTCCAGAGTCACTTCCATAAAGCAATTATGAAAGGCTACTGTTTGGCATCATGGCAGCTGTCCTGTAGTGTCTCTCTGGTTCCATCTTTGCTCACATGCTATATGAAACCTCTATATGAAACCTCTGAGAGGTGTCATCAAGAGATTTGGGGTGAAGTGTTATCTACAAGCAGATGACATCTAGCTCTAGCTCTCTGTTTATTTATTATTTATTTTTATTATTTCAATTTATATACCGCCCTTAGCAGAATAGCTCTCAGGGCGGTGAACAAACAAGATAAAATACAATATATCATAATAAAAATAATCTGAATTAGCAGTGGTGGTTGAGGCATTACACTGATGCTTGGAGGCAGTGATGGGCTGAATGTGGGCCAATAAATTGAGGCTGAATCCTGAAAAGATGGAGGTGCTATGTGTTCCAAGTTCTCACATCTGGAAGGTGGGGAGACAGCCTGTTCTGGGTTGCACCCTCCTAGAAGGAGCAGGTCCACAGCTTGGGGATGCCCCTGTACTCAACATTGTCACTGGAGGCCCAGGTGGCCTCAGTGGCTAGGAGTGCCTTTTTCCAGGAAGGGCTGGTTCACCAGCTATGCCCCATTTTTCACAGAAATGACTCGGGCACTGTACTTAGTGGTAACTCCCAGACTGGATTACTGCAATGTACTCATTTTTTTTAATCATTAATTTTTATTCAAATTTTCAAAGACAAGAAACAAAACAAAACAAAAACAATTAAACAATAAAATAAAATGTTGACTTCCGATTTGTCGCAGATCAGTTATAGGTCTACAATATATAACAATCCTATCTCTAAAATTATATTATAAAATCACTTTCCTCCAGTAGTTATCTTAATTAATCATCAAATCTCATAAACATTATTTTATTCTTTCCACAAAAAGTCAAAGAGAGGTTTCAATTCCTTGAGAGATATATCTTTCAATTTTTCTCCAAATAAACATGTCGCTTAATCCATCTGATTCAAATCTGTTGGGCCCAATAATTTCAATAGCCATTCTTCCATTATCTATGTTAATTCCATCTTCCATCTTCAATAATCCTGTTAAGTCCAGTAATTTCAATAGCCATTCTTCCATTGTCAGTATCCCATAATAATCTTGTTGTCATAGCCATAGTCCAAGTAAACAAATCAATTAATCCATCTCGTCAAATCTGTTAAGTCCAATAATCTTCCATTATCAATATTAATTCCATCTTCCATCTTCAATAGTCCTGTTAAATCCAGTGGTTTCAGTATCCATTCATCCATTATCAGTATCCCATGATGATCTTGCTGTCATAGCCATAGTCATATAACAAGAGTCTGATGGGAATTTCCCCCATCACAAATATGTCCTTGCCATCAATTCTGAATATGTTGTTGAAATATTGTTTTAAAGTCACATCTCTGCTCTGGGTGCATCTCTGCTCTGTCACATATTTGTAGTTAATTCCATAAATTTTTTCTATGTCAAGCCCCATCACATCATTCCAGTCAAGAAATCTGAATATGTTGCTGAAATATTGCTGCAAAGTCATATCTCTGTTCTTGTTTTTTACAAAATGCACTGGCTCATCTCTTAAGAGTTTCTCCACTGTCACATATCTGTAACCAACTCCATAGATTTTTTCTATGTCAGACTCCATCACATCATTCCAATCCAGAAAATTATCCAAGACATTGATAACTTTACCACCAAAATCTTTATTAATTTCTTCAGAGGCAACATTGAATTCCAAACAGTAAACTTTATTTCTAACATCCATAAACTCCAAATCTTTTTCCAATTTCACATTTGTTCCACTCTCCAGGTCTTGTAGCTTCCCTATCCCATCAAACTCCTCTCTCACAGAATCCACTATTTCTTTAAACTCCTGCGCCATTTTATTAAATTCAATTTTCATCTCCTATCTACCCTGTCTCAGGGTTTGTTTCGTTATCTCAATCTCACCCATTATTTTCTGAAACATAATTTCTTCCATGGTCTCAATCACTTTCCTGGTTGTCATTCTTAAAGCCACAAAGACAAAAATTATTTCAGCCACAATTGGGTTAATATTCCAGGCTCTTATATCAGTGTAGACAGTACAGCCTGCCTTATCTCTATGTATTCAGGAATACAAAACAAACTTAGTTCCCAACATCAAAACAATTAGTGGCGTCGTGAACAAGCAGATTCGTCAAAATGAAATAGATCAAAAAAAATAATTTTTTCCCCTCCTCGAAATAGAAATCCCTCTTCCGTTAGTATCTTTAGAATGCACCTCCAGGACAGCTTTTTGCGATAAAAACAAAGATAAGCTTTTTCGATTTCTTTCCTCCTTAATTTCGTTAGTGAAAGAGAAAAGCCATAACTCACCTAGAAGTTCTTCACAGCTGATTCATTGACAAATCTCTTTTTTGCTACACCAATTTAAACCAAGTGAAAAAAGAAAATAGAAAGAAGGATGCTTATCTGCCTGTTGAAGTCCGTTTTTCTTTAAAGAAAAGATAAACGTGTCGCTGTAATCAGCTAGAGCTTGATGAAAGTCCGTCCGGCATTGCAGTTTGAACCTTCTCTCATAAATAAATGAAATCCAGTCCTCCCCACAAAAACAGGCTTTGTGGTTAATCTCTACGTTTTTCCCTGACCGGGAGAAAATCTTTACCAGTCAAAAAGAGCATTGTGACTGATTTTTAAGCTGAAAAAGCTTCTTCTGAGATGAGAGCTCAGACTCAGAGGCAGCACAGGCAAAGCAACCCTTCCCGGAAGTCGATACCTGCAATGTACTCTTCATGAGGCTGCCTTTGAAGACAACTCAAAAACTTCAACAGGTCCAAAATGAAGCCACCAGATTACTGGCTGGAGTTCCATTTAAATCTCATATTACCCATGTTAAAACAGCAGCATTGGTTGCTGGTTTATCTGAAGGAACTCACACTAAAGTTTAAAGTCTTAAACAACTTAGGCTCCCTCCTTCCCTACAGACCCTCTCAGGTGTTAAGATCAGGAGAGGGGGCTCTCTTGGTAGTTCTGCCATCCTCAGAAGCTCAGGGGGTGGCCCAAGAGAGGACAATCTCTGTGGCAGCCCCTAAATTATGGAACTCCCTCCCTACAGACATGTGTCTAGCTACTTCACTGTACAGCTTTTGGCTTTATCTTGGCCTTTGAAACCTGGGATATATATTTTTAGGATCCACCATATTTTTGTGACTATAGGTTGTTTTACATTGTTGTTAAGGGTGTATTTTAAATTATTGCAACCCAGCCTAGGACCTCAGGGTGAAATAAAAATAATAAATTTAATGATGATGATGATGTTTGGCTGCAGGTCTCACTTCTTCCATATTTTCTGTAATTATCTTCCTTCCCCACACTCCTTCTTTAAGACATTTTACTTCTCTAGTGCTTAAGGTAACAAGGTGGTTGTTGTTATTTGCATTCAAGTCAATTATGACTTATGGCGACTCTATGAATCAGCAACCTCCAATAACATCTGTTATAAACCACCCTGTTCAGATCTTGTAAATTCAGGTCTGTGGCTCCCTTTATGGAATCAATCCATCTCTTGTTTGGCCTTTGATTTGGATTCCTGCATTGAGCAGGGGGTTGGACTCGATGGCCTTGTAGGCCCCTTCCAACTCTACTATTCTATGAGTCTATGATTCCTCTTTTTCTACTCCCTTCTATTTTCCCCAGCATTATCGTCTTTTCTAGTGAATCATGTCTTCTCATCATGTGTCCAAAGTATGATAACTTAAGTTTCATCATTTTAGCTTCTTGTGATAGTTCTGGTTTAATGTGTTCTAACATCCAATTATTTGTCTTTTTCGCAGTCCATGGTATGCACAAAGCTCTCCTCCAACACCACATTTCAAATGAGTTGATTTTTCTCTTATCCACTTTTTTCACTGTCCAACTTTCACATCCATACATTTGTTGTTATTATGTGCCTCCAAGTCGACTACAACTTATGGCGAACCTATGAATCAGTGACCTCCAAGAGCATCTGTCATGAACCACCCTGTTCAGATCTTGTAAGTTCAGGTCTGTGGCTTCCTTTATGGAATCAATCCATCTCTTGTTTGGCCTTCCTCTTTTTCTACTCCCTAGGGAATACCATGGTCTGAATGATCCTGACTTTAGTGTTCAGTGATACATCTTTGCATTTGAGGACCTTTTCTAGTTCTCTCATAGCTGCCCTCCACAGTCTTCGCCTTCTGATGATTTCTTGACTATTGTCTCCGTTTTGGCTAATGACTGTGCCAAGGTATGGATAATCCTTGACAAGGTCAATGTCCTCATTGTCAACTTTAAAGTTACATAAATCTTCTGTTGTCATTACTTTAGTCTTCTTGATGTTCAGCTGCAGTCCTGCTTTTGTGCTTTCCTCTTTAACTTTCATCAGCATACGTTTCAAATCATTACTGGCTTCTGCTAGTAGTATGGTATCGTCTGCATATCTTAAATTATTGATATTTCTCCCTCCAGTTTTCACACCTCCTCCATCTTGGTCCAATCCCACTTTCCATATGATATGTTCTGCATCTAGATTAAATAAATAGGGTGATAAAATACAGCCCTGTCTCACACCCTTTCCGATGGGGAACCAATCGATTTCTCCATATTCTGTCCTTACAGAAGCCTCTTGTCCAGAGTATAGGTTGCGCATCAGGACAATCAGATGCTGTGGCACCCCCATTTCTTTTAACACATTCCATAGTCTTTCATGATCTACACAGTCAAAGGCTTTGCTGTAATCTATAAAGTACACAGTGATTTTCTTCTGAAATTCCTTGGTCCGTTCAAAGTATGTTTGCAATATGATCTCTAGTACCTCTTCCCTTTCTAAGTCCAACTTGGAAATCTGTCATTTCTTGCTCCATATATGGTAAGAGCCTTTGTTGTAGAATCTTGAGCATTACTTTACTTGCATGGGATATTAAGGCAATAGTTTGATAATTACTGCATTCCCCGGGATTCCCTTCTTTGGAATTGGAATGTATATTAAACGGTTCCAGTCTGTGGGCCATTGTTTAGTTTTCCATATTTGTTGACAACTTTTTGTCAACATTTGGACAGATTCTGTCTCAGTAGCTTGTAGCAACTCTATTGCTATGCCATCTGCTCCTGGTGATTTGTTTCTTCCAAGTATTTTAAGAGCAGCTTTCACCTCACATTCTAAAATTTTTGGTTCTTCATCATACAGTTCCTCCATGAATGAATCTGTCATCCTGGCATCTCTTTTATACAGTTCTTCAGTGTTTTGCTTCCATCTTCCTTTTATTTTATCTCGGTCAGTCACTGTGCTCCCCTATTGCACCGCCTGCAGCATGTACGACTATCTGCCTGTTGGACAAAAGTCGTGGGTGTGCTCTCGGTGCAATGAGCTCCTGGCTCTCCGGGAACAACTTCATTTCCTTGAGGCCAAGGTGGCGGACCTGGAAAAGCTGAGAGAGGCAGAGAGGTGTGTGGAGGAGGCCTTCAGGGACGTTATAGCTGTGTCCCACTCCAACGATGATAGCTCTCCTGGTATCATGGACAACGATGGTCTCGGGGAAGGAGAGCATCCAGCTGAGGAAGAGGGAAACGATCCCTTAGAAGGGACCCATTCCTTGGGGGATGAGCAGCTATCCTCTCGTGCCGAGGATATATCTCCAGGGGGTGGAGGGATCCTTGTAGTGGGTGATTCGATCATTAGGAACATAGACAGTGGGGTGTGTGATGGGCGTGTAGACCGCAAGGTGTTTTGCCTGCCTGGTGCGAAGGTTGCGGATATCGCCCGTCGTTTAGATAGTTTGGTAGACAGTGCTGGGAAGGAGTCAGTGGTCGTGGTGCACGTTGGCACCAACGACATGGGGAAATGCAGCCGTGAGGTCCTGAAAGCAAAATTTAGGTTGCTAGGTAGGATGCTGAAAGCCAGGACCTCCAAGGTGGCTTTCTCTGAAATGTTCATTAATGACCTAGAATTAGGAGTGAGCAGTGAAGTGGCCAAGTTTGCTGATGACACTAAATTGTTCAGGGTTGTTAAAACAAAAAGGGATTGCGAAGAGCTCCAAAAAGACCTCTCCAAACTGAGTGAATGGGCGGAAAAATGGCAAATGCAATTCAATATAAACAAGTGTAAAATTATGCATATTGGAGCAAAAAATCTGAATTTCACATATACGCTCATGGGGTCTGAACTGGCGGTGACCGACCAGGAGAGAGACCTCGGGGTTGTAGTGGACAGCACGATGAAAATGTCGACCCAGTGTGCGGCAGCTGTGAAAAAGGCAAATTCCATGCTAGCAATAATTAGGAAAGGTATTGAAAATAAAACAGCCGATATCATAATGCCGTTGTATAAATCTACGGTGCGGCCGCATTTGGAATACTGTGTACGGTTCTGGTCGCCTCATCTCAAAAAGGATATTATAGAGTTGGAAAAGGTTCAGAAGAGGGCAACCAGAATGATCAAGGGGATGGAGCGACTCCCTTATGAGGAAAGGTTGCAGCATTTGGGGCTTTTTAGTTTAGAGAAAAGGCGGGTCAGAGGAGACATGATAGAAGTGTATAAAATTATGCATGGCATTGAGAAAGTGGATAGAGAAAAGTTCTTCTCCCTCTCTCATAATACTAGAACTCGTGGACATTCAAAGAAGCTGAATGTTGGAAGATTCAGGACAGACAAAAGGAAGTACTTCTTTACTCAGCGCATAGTTAAACTGTGGAATTTGCTCCCACAAGATGCAGTAATGGCCACCAGCTTGGATGGCTTTAAAAGAAGATTAGACAAATTCATGGAGGACAGGGCTATCAATGGCTACTAGCCATGATGGCTGTGCTCTGCCACCCTAGTCAGAGGCAGCATGCTTCTGAAAACCAGTTGCCGGAAGCCTCAGGAGGGGAGAGTGTTCTTGCACTTGGGTCCTGCTTGTGGGCTTCCCCCAGGCACCTGGTTGGCCACTGTGAGAACAGGATGCTGGACTAGATGGGCCACTGGCCTGATCCAGCAGGCTCTTCTTATGTTCTTATGTTCTTATTGATTATTCAACATCCCTATGCTTGGTTTAAATTTCCCTTTAATTTCTCTAATCTTTTGGAATAGGGCTGTTCTTCCCTTTTTGTTGTCGTCTTCTATTTCTATACCGTAATCATTGTAATAGTTCTCTTTGTCCCTAGTCGCTGTATAGTTGCATTTAGGGTTCTAACCACGTTTCTATCTCCTCTTACTTTTGCTTTCCTTCTCTGTTTAACCATTTTAACAGTTTCTTCAGTCATCCATTGAGGTCTTTCTCTCTTTTTAACTAGGGGTATTGTCTTTTGGCATTCTTCCCTGATAATGTCTCTGACTTCACTCCATAGATCTTCTGGTTCATAGAATCATAGAATCACAGAATCATTGAATCACAGAATAGTAGAGTTGGAAGGGGCCTATAAGGCCATCGAGTCCAACCCCCTGCTCAATGCAGGAATCCAAATCAAAGCATTCACGACAGATGGCTGTCCATCTGCCTCTTGTCGGAGAGCCCACTACCTCTCTAGGTAATTGGTTCCATTGTCGTATGACTCTAACAGTTAGGAAGTTTTTCCTGATGTCCAGTCGAAATCTGGCTTCCTGCAACTTGAGCCCATTGTTCCATGTCCTGCACTCTGGGACGATTGAGAAGAGATCCCGGCCCTCCTCTATGTGACAATCTTTCATGTACTTGAAGAGTGCTATCATATCTCCCCTTAGTCTTCTCTTCTCCAGGCTAAACATGCCCAGTTCTTTCAGTCTCTCCTCATAGGGCTTTGTTTCCAGTCCCCTGATCATCTTTGTTGCCCTCCTCTGAACCCGTTCCAGTTTGTCTGCATCCTTCTTGAAGTGCGGAGACCAGAACTGGATGCAGTATTCAAGATGATGCCTAACCAGTGCTGAATAGAGGGGAACTAGTACTTCACGCGATTTGGAAACTATACTTCTGTTAATGCAGCCTAATATAGCATTTGCCTTTTTTGCAGCCACATCACACTGTTGGCTCATATTCAGCTTGTGATCAACGACAATTCCAAGATCCTTCTCACATGTCGTATTGCTGAGCCAAGTATCCCCCATCTTATAACTGTGCATTTGGTTTCTTTTTCCTAAGTGTAGAACTTTGCATTTATCCCTGTTGAATTTCATTCTGTTGTTTTTAGCCCAATGCTCCAGCCCATCAAGGTCCCTTTTAATTTTCTTTCTGTCTTCCACGGTATTAGCTATGCCCCCCAACTTTGTATCATCTGCAAATGTGATAAGCATGCTTCATACCTCCTCATCCAAGTTGTTAAAAAAAATGTTGAAGAGCACTGGGCCCAGGACCGAGCCCTGTGGTACCCCACTCGTTACTTCCGTTAGAGAAGGAACCATTGATAAGCACTCTTTGAGTATGATTCTGGAGCCAACTGTGGATCCATCTGATAGTTGTTTCATCCAGCCCACATTTAGCTAGCTTGCTAATCAGAATATCATGGGGCACTTTGTCAAAAGCTTTGCTGAAGTCGAGATATATTATACTTCTCTGTCAACTAAGTTTAAAGCCTCGAATCTGTTCCTTATTTGATCTTTATATTCTTCTGGGATGTTATTTAAATTGTATTTTGGCATTATGATTGCTTTGTTCTTCTTCTTTAGCTTTACTCTGATTTATGATATGACCAGTTCATGCTCTGTACCACAGTCTGCTCCTGGTCTTGTTTTCACAGAAAGTATGGAACTTCTCCACCTTCTGCTACCAATTATATAATCAATTTGATTCCTATATTGACCATTTGGTGATGTCCACCAAATGTACAGTCATCTTTTTGGTTGCTCAAAAAATGTGTTTGCAAGAAACAAATCATTGGCTTCACCAAATTCAATTAGTCTTCTGCTTCATTTCTGTCTCCTAAGCCCCATTTCCCCACAATTCTTCTCTGCTCCCTACTTTTGCATTCCAGTCCCCCATGATTATCAGCACATCTTGTTTTGGTGTGTGATCAATTTCTTCCTGTACTTCTGCATAAAATCTCTCCAATTCCTCTTCTTCTGCATTTGCTGTTGGAGCATAGACTGGATGATGGTTATGTTAATAGGTTTCCTGTTTAATCTCATTGATATCACTCGCTCAGAGCTTGCGTTGTAGCTTCTCATTGCTTTTGCTACATCACTTCTCACTATTAAAGCAACCCAATTTCTTCTTAATTTCTCATTTCCTGCATAAAATATTTTGTAGCCTGATTGAAAATGTCCCATTCCCGTCCATTTTAATTCACTCACGCCAAGTATTGTAATGTTGATACGTTCCATTTCTTGCTTGATGATTTCTAACTTTCCCTGGTTCACGCTTCTCACATTCCATGCTCCTATTGTGTGTGTCATATAACTCTGGACTCTCCTTTCGCATCTGTGTGCAACAGCCTCTGGGCTTCCTTTCGGCTTTGACCCAGCTGCGTCATTAATCACAGCTCTACTTGTATTTGTTCTTTGTTCTTCCTCAGTAGCTCGTGGAGTGCCATCTGACCTGGAGATCTCATCTTCCAGCACTGTCTCGTGTTGTATTTTGGATACTTTGTTCATAGGGTTTTCGTGGTGAGAGGTATTCAGAGGTGGTTTACCATTGCCTTTCTCTGATTTGGATGCATCTTAGTCTGGTGTCTCAGCTTTGATCATTCCACCTTGAGTGACCCTGCTAGGAGTCTAGCATCTTGGTCTAGCCTCCTGATGGCATTGCTGTCAGCTTCTTTGACACTCTCCAACCCCCTCACCACATTAAGGTGTGCATCCTAGAGGGGGAACAAGGTTATATATAATCATTTAACAATAAATGAGGCCTTGCCCACCAGTTTACAATCTAACTATCCACAAAGGAAAATGTGGACCGAATAATGGTGATCCATCAGTTTTCTTCTCCTTGACATGTGCAGATTATGTACAACCAGTTTGAACCATTTAATCTTAAGGAGCTGAAACTATAGGTTCATCATAAATTGGCATTCTCTGATTTCAACATTGTGGATAGTCACAATATTACAGATTGAATCAAGCAATACAGTGAGGAAGAATGAACAACCAAACCAACATTTGTAATGGTGTGACAACACATGAAAAAGGGCATCTTCACTCTATGAGATCAAAGAAGGCTGATCATTGGAATTTGCCACTCATACCACTTGGAGATTTTGTGAAACATCTTTTTGCTTTAGAGTTAAACAACTATTCTTCATTGATTGCCTGGTCCCTGGCTGAAAAAAAGAGGTGCATAAATATCTGATCATAATGTTTCAGACAGATTTTTTTTAAAGAAATTGGCTTGTTAACATGTCAGAGATTTTCTACTGCGCACTTGGTTCTGATGAAGCTCTAGAACATGAAAACCAAGCAATGGAGGTCATTGCAGGATTAGGGTTGAGTGGGGAGGATAACAGCATTCAAATTCTCTTTTGCTTTTTTTCTGAAAGCCACAGAATAATGTGGACATTTCTTATGAAACTTCATGCATAGCTGGGATATCTTCCCTAAAAGGAATTACATATGCCACCCAGATTCAGCAAGTGTTGTTAAGCCTCGAAGGACAATTTTCAAGCTATAATAATTCACTCTCCTCTCACTTCACTCTCTTCTCATTCTAAAATATGGATGCTAATTTTTCTCCCCACCCTCAACTTAAGTGGGCAATTTAAGTAGGGAAAATTCAATCGAAGGTGAAAGGTTGAACTCCAACCACCACAGCCACAGGTCCTGAAGCTGCTGTTTTTCATGGAAAAATAGATGTCAGGAGATCCATAATATGAATTTTAGCTCCAGGTAGCAACCTATTGCCATATGGTAGATATGCATAGCAAATGCAATCTTCACTGATGAGACAGCTAAAGATGTTAGTCAAACGGAAGTGTTTTGGTTGTAACTTGATGAAGCCTTCAGAATCAGCTCCATGATTATGTAGGGTCACACAGCTCAGTCGTACAGGAAATGCTTGGCAAGCAGAACATCCTAGAGTCAATCCCTGACATCTCCAGGTAGAGTTAAGCAAGGCTCCTGACTCAAACCCTAAAGAGCCACTGTCAGTAAGTGTAGATTGTGCTGGAGCAAAGTACTTACTCATGCACTTTCTGTGCATTAAGAAAGGATTCCTGAAGGATTCCTGTCTAGGGCTATGATCCCACACACTTCATGTTTCTCCTCCCCCTTCCAAAAATGGCAGAAAAGGCTCCCTTTTTTGTGGCCTATGAATACAGGTGTATTCACAACAGCTAAAATGCAAACACCTTATCTAATGGGGGTGTCCAAATACGGGGTTCAAATTCTCAGTGTACTCCTGCAACATATAAGCCTCCCCATGCAGTTTTGGATAAGAGTTAGGAAAATGAAAATTAGCAAATTGGTTTGTACTGGCTTTTTCTTTACACTAAACCAGAAAGTTAAGAGAATGAAAGGGACAGTGGAGGGTTAATTTGATCGAAGCACACTATTCAGCAATATCACTTTTCAAGCAAAATCTGAGAAATAGCATTTAACATCCATAAGTAGTTCTTTTCAACTGAGACTGGTAAGATCAAAAATGTGTGAAAATAGCAAACCACGTGAAATCAAACACAATTGAATCCCTGCTTGTATCCCACCTTACTTACCACACTCTCAATGATTCTAGCTGAGAGGAACAGTTTGGCTAAGAAAAAGGAAAATTAATAAGTTGCCATTGGACTCTTCTAAATGATTGTCCTTCCAACTGAGAAGACAATTCCCTCAGGCTGATGCAACAATAACATTCTTCTGGCCTTTAAGACAAAGAAAGTTTTGGACTTTCCCAGGAGGATCCCTCCACCTGTGCAGCTCTGAGACGGGCTCCCGTCTTAGATGAAACTTTTTCAGCTTTTAATTCAGTCAGAAGGGTCTTTTCTGACTGGAGATAATTTCTTCCGGATAAGGAAGAAACGTGAGATTTCCCACATAGCTTTGTCGTGATAGTTGGAGTCTGGAATTCGTCAGAATTGTCTGCGAAAGAAAGGCTTCCAGCTGCCCAGACGGAGCGAGGATTTCTATGCTAGCTCAGCTGAATAAGTGACCCGTTTTTTTTTCTTTAAAGAACAACGGACAAACAGGCAAGCCTCCTGTCTATGCTTATCTTTTTCTTATCTATACAGCTAAAGAGATTTGTCAAAGTAACAGCAATTTAGATAACCTAGGTGAGTTAAGACTTTCCTTCTTTACTCACGGAACTAAGGGGGAAGAAAATAAAAATAGCCTATCTTTCTTTTATTGCAAAAAGCTGATATGGAAAACAGCATTTTAAAGATTACAATGGATGAGGGATTTCTGATTGGAATCTTTTTAATTTATAAGGTTTTTGTGTAATATATGCATGGGACTATTTTTCCTGATCTACTTTTTTTTTTTTGACGAATCTGCTCATTCTCTCTGCTACTAGTTATTTGGACGCTGTGAACTAAAGCTGTTTTTGCACTTCTGGGCATATAAGAGATAAGGGCTGTCTAGCGTGTGACGTCAGTTGGTTGGAAAGATTAACTCCTTTGTAACTGGATAAAGAAATAAACTGCTCTTTGCTTGGGACATTGAAAATTGAAGGAGTTTTGTTCCTTTGGCTTTAAGAATGACAATTAAGAAGATCATGGATGTACAAGAAGGGACTTTATCTTTAGACATGTTTCAGAAAATAATGAATGAGATTAAGTCAATAAAACAAGAACTGAGAAATAATAGACAAGCATGGAAAATTGAATTTCACGAAATGAGACAGGAGCTGAAAGACATTCAGGATTCTATGAGAAAGGAGAATAAAGATAGATCTGGAAAACCAAAAAAAGATGAAAGAGAAATTAAAGGCAAGGTTCAAACTTTGGAAATTGGATTAAATATGGACATGAAAAAAGATTTGGATTTCCTGGCCATGACGGATCCTGGAGACAAATATTACAGTTTGGAACTCAGCGCTGTCCCTGAAGGAATTGAAGAGATTGGAGATAAAGATATTATCAGTTCAAAAAAATTCCTGGACTGGAAGGATTTGATGAAACTTGAAATGGAGAAAGTTAACAGAATTAATCCCTGTTTTGTGTCAATGGAAAAATCTTCAAGAGATGTACTAGTGTATCATGTGGAAAAGAGGAACAGAGATGCGGCTTTGCAGCAATACTTCAGTGATACGTTCGGATTTGATGGCAAGAAAATATCTGTGATGGAGGAAATTCCTATCAGACTTTTATTATATGACTTTGACAGCAAGATTTTTGGATGCGTGGAGATGGAAGATGGAAGATGGACCTAATATGGATAAAGACAGAAGAGCAATTTGAAATTACTGGACTTAGTAGACTTGATGAGTTGGATTAATTGACAAGTTTATTTAGAAAAAAAAAGAATTGATTGACATATATTTCAAGGATTGGAAACTTCTCTTTGACTTTTTGTGCAAGATTAAAATGATATGATGTTAATGAGATTTGAAACCAATTAAGATAACCGCTGGAGGAAGGCGATTTTATAATCTATTAAGAGATAGGTTTGTTATATATTATAGATTTATAGCTGAACTATGACAAATCGGAAGTCAATATTTTTATATTTTTTTCTTTTCTTTTTTTATTGTATTAGTTATTGATTTGTGTTTTTTTTTCTTTTTGTATTGTTTTGGTTTTGAAAATTTGAATAAAAATTAATTAAAAAAAAAAGACAAAGAAAGTTTTATATTGAACGTATTTTCAGGGAAATGTCCACAAGAAGCTCTGTCTTTTCAAAGATGTGCTCTAACATGCTTAACTATATGTTACTTACATATATATATATATATATATATATATATATATAATCTATATAAAGTATAACAAAAAGGGAAAAAAATGTGGTCAGCTCACATTAACAATAAAAAAATCCATTAATTCTGAGCTACCCATTTGTCCAACCTGATATCCAAATGAGATTTATGATTGTAAGATACATGTTCAAACATAGAAACAGCAGTCAGATCTTCAGACCACTAAATAGTGGATGGTGGGTGTTTATCCTTCCAGCCTTGAAGTATGTCTCTTTGCAGCCATAAGAGCACAGGATCCACTTTTGTTGTTCATCTGCGAGTTCCCTCATCACACGAATATAATTTAAATGTAATATAATTAAAATATAATTTAAATGTGCGGGAACATCCACAAATATCAAGGATTTTTTCAAAACCAAGTTAATATGAACAACAATTTCTAACCAGAAAAAAAGTCACCACAAGACACACTCACATTATATGCCTCAAAGGGGTATTTCAGCACTACATCACCAGCATCTATCTGGACTAGCCAATAAAGGCACTAATGTAACTATCTACATGTTACATTAATTGCATTACTTGAGGTGACATCAGAAGATTTTTTAAAATGTAATCCTAGGTGCAGGGGTGGAGGAGAGATTTCCATATTGACTACAGTGTGGGGAGAGAGAAGGTTTAACCCTTACCTCCCCAACTGTGATGCTAATGAAAATTAGACACACTGCAATTTGCCTTATGGGGAAAAGCTACTATTGGCATGCCACCTCTGAGCAGGGCTTCAGATATTCCAATGGGGAAATAGTGCAACCCTGGCGCAATCTGCTCAGTTCTATTTAGTACAATGGGGTTTACTCCCAGGTAAATGGGTATCGGATTGCAGCCTAAAGATATAAGAAAAACAATTTGAAAAACATTTGCAGAACCCACCTTTTCAGGGTGAGATGCCACACTATGGAGTGATGACAAAATTTAAGCGGCGGTAACGCAGCCGAAGCTCCGCTCACGGCCGGAGTTCGATTCCAGTAGAAGGAGGGAGTCGAATCTCCAGTAAAAGGGGTCGAGGTCCACTCAGCCTTCCATCCATCCATGGTCGGTAAAATGAATACCCGGCATATGCTGGGGGGTAAAGAAAGACCGGGGAAGGAACTGGCAATCCCACCCCATATATACGGTCTGCCTAGTAAACGTCGCAAGACATCACCCTAACAGTCAGAAACAACTCGCACTATAAGTGCGGGGTCACCTTTACCTTTACCTTTTACAGGGAAAACATGACATCTTAGAGCACTTTCAGATTTATATTCTGAATCCTAGCTGAGAAACAGAGTATAGTGTATTTAACTCCCATAAGTCTTTCTTTCTTGAGTAGACACTTTATTAATTTGGAGGAGAAGGAGGAGAAGGAGGAGAAGGAGAAGGAGAAGGAGAAGGAGAAGGAGAAGGAGAAGAAGGAGAAGAAGGAGAAGAAGGAGAAGAAGAAGGAGAAGAAGGAGAAGAAGGAGAAGAAGAAGAAGAAGAAGAAGAAGAAGAAGAAGAAGAAATTCCATCTCCAGCTAAGTTCTCCTTCTGCATTCATTGACTACTAAGGACTCCTCCAGATGACCAGTTTACTGAGCATTCATCTTGATCTGCTTATACATCACTTATGCAGAGGTTAGATTATATCGAGTCTTTATGAAGCACAATGAGCATTCATCTTGTATTCATCCTGATTTCCTTGCACAGAGTTTATTCGTCTTCCCATTAATCATTTGTTTATTCCACAATCTCACTGCATTTCCTCATCACTTTCCTAAATGCAAGAAGTCCATTTCTTGTGCAAAGTTGATTTGTTGCACTAGGGTGAAAGAATGCTTCAATCCACTTTAATTGTGCAAACCTAAATTTCCCGGGAGGCACTTAAATCCCTCCTGCAAAATTCTGACAGTCTGTAGGTGCCCTAAGAAAGAAAATTAAGAATTTTGGCAAAGTATGCATAATTACTTATCTACTTACCATATCCCATGCCACCACTGTTAATTTTGTGTCTAACTTACATCAAGGGGAAAAAAACACTTGCTACTGGCAGGTCAATAACAAAAAAGCCCCCATCATTTGTCTGCTCAGCCCTGCTGTTTATCAACTCTATTAGGCAAAAAAAAAAAAGATTGTGTCATTTACAGCACTTTTCATTTTGTGTTGCCGTAAACACTAACAGCTGGATTGAAATTGCTTTTTCATAGTTCACAAGGGACTTTTACAGCTGTCAGATTTAAGCAAGTCTTAAAAAGCATTTCTCAAAGCAAGATTTATTTGAGGGCTAGCATCTGGTGACAAATGCTGGCAGAATAGAAATATACCTTGTACATTGGGCGCCTTGACCTGTACCTCATTTATTAATGTTCATCTTTTCTCATAACTCAAAACTATAGCACTGGCCTATGCTTACTGCTTCCTACTGTGGACACACAGAAATTTGTCCTCTCTTCCTTGGCCTCTTCACGTGACAAAAACAATTTCATTAAAAATTGGCACACCAGTTGTCAATGAATACAACAAATAATTTTAATTTTGTCTACACTGAGTAAGTAAAATGGTATTGAACCAATTAGCTTAAAATATTGAAAGATCTCACATTTAGGCAGAGCTGCCGTACACTTGCCAGTTCTCTGGTTTTCACCTGGAGATTCCATTTTTGGGAGGTCCTCCCTGGATCTCCGAGTGAGTTACCCCAATCTCTGGATTCTTAGCTTTCATTTTTTTTAAAAGTTCCTAGATGGTCTGGTTCAAGAGATATACACCAAAATGTCAGCCCTCCCCCCCCACAACTTCTGTTAAATGAGCTAGTAGTCAGCTTCTCTTATCCCTGCCCCTTAAAGTTTTTAGCCAATAAGTGAAGTCAGGGTTGTGATTGACAAAGGATTTGTTGACATCCAGGCAATAGCTAGAACCCATTGCAAGTCCAGAAATCAGCTGCCTTTTCCTGCACATCAGGATTTGAGTAAGTTTACAGCTTTCAACAGCAACAAGAGTGCCTTACTCTTTGTGTAATCTAGCAGATGTAGAACAGAAGATCACAGCAGGATCTTGGTAGGCATGCACAGTAAACCATTTCAGTTATGATTATAATAAAAGCATACATGCAGGGGTTTTTAAGTACTTGCTATCATACATTTTATCTTTCAAATAATTTTTGAACAGAAATTTTAAAAAGTAAACATGCAGCTTATGTTGCCATTAAAATGTGTTCTACTTTTCTAACTATAATGAGTCAAACAAGTTTAAATTTCCTGGGCTGTTGAACAGGGGAATTTATTTGTCTAATTCATAAGGTTTTGAAAACCTTCCCAATATGAAGCTTTAATCCTATACTCACTGTTTTGGGAGTAAAGTTGCAATGCTAATCCCACATACCTGGGAGTAACTCTCAATTGAATTCAACAGAACTTACTTTTGAATAGACATGGTTAGGATTGTGCTGTAAATCACTGGGACTGTTGAGTGAACATAGCAAAGGATTGTGTTGTAAATCTTTCCCTCCCCTCCAATCCTAATTTTTAAAGCAATTAGGCAGGGCTTGCTTAGGTGTCACTGCTTGTATTTAGTAGGAAACTAATACCAGCTGGTTTTGACAATCAACTTTTATATGGGTTGTATGTATTTTTCCATGTCCAGTGTGTGTATATAGAGTCTGTCCAACAACCCTGTGAGGTAGGGTTGCCGACTGGAAACTAAGGCAGCTCACAACAAGAAATAAATCCATTTAAAATCCAATAACCATAAAACAAGTATAAAACAGTTGCAAACCTGCTTAAAGTGATAGGAATCTAACTTTTGGGCTGAGTGAATGAAGTTTCTTATCACTTGAGGTTGCAGTCCTGTGCATATTTCCCTGTTTGAGTAAGCCCCACTAAATACATTGGGACTTGCTTCTGAGTAAATGTGCAAAGGATTGCATGATAAATATCTTTACAGGTTGTGGAAATAATAAAAATCTTTGTGAGGTATGCTTATATAAATATTTCTTCACTGTGGCTCCACCCCTGCTCGCTTCTCTCATAAAACCCACCTACTGTAGCCAGCACACACACCCATGGGTTGCCAGTGCACTCCGCATGTGTTGCCAGTGCATCCTCCATATGTCATCAGTGCTCCCCCTCCCTCCCCCTGCACATGGGTCACCAGCACTCCCATCTCTCTCCCCCATGTGTCACCAGCTCTCCCCTCTCCCTCCCCATGGGACACCAGCACTCCCCTCCCTCCCCCATTGGCTTCCAGTGCTCCTCCTCCCTCTGACATGGGTGACCAGCACTCCCCTCCCTCCCTCTATGGGTCACCAATGCTCCCTCTCTTCCCCCCACAGGTCACAAGCCCTACCTGCTTCCTCCCCATGGGTCAACAGCCTTCCCTGCCCCCCCACAGGTCACCAGCTTTCCCTCCTCCCATAGATCACCAGCCCTCCCTCTCTCCTTCAGTCCCCATGGGTCCTCCATCCCCCTCCCTTCCCCCTCCCTTCCCCCTCCCTTCCCCCTCCCTTCCCCCTCCCTTCCCCCTCCCCAATGGGTCTCCCTTTCCCCACACAGGTCTTCCCCCACCCTAACCAGACCCACCAAGGACCAGGCCTGGCCTGGGCCAGCCACAACTGGGAACTTCACTCACCCCTGCTGCCATCCCACTTGCTCACTCACCACTTGCCACAGGGGTCTTCGCCACTGCTGCTGCTGCTGCTGGGTGCCTTGAACACCACTGCTGGGCAACCCTGCATGACCCCACCAGCCAACCCACAGAATCTTGCCCAGTGACCCATGAAATTCATGCGACCCTGCTGAACGATCCATGTGACTTGCTCCTGCTGCTGGGCACCTCAAGTGAGCAGCAGCACCACCACCACTCCACCTCACCTCACAGCATCATGCTGTGCATAAATATTTCTGTGCAGGCTTGCACCTGCACAGAAACATGGTAGCATGACACTTACAAAAATATTATATGGGAAGATAATATGTCCTGATAAGTATCTGATTTCACACTATGGTTGTACATTATTTCCTCTACATTTTAAGTGTGCCCTTCTTCCTTGCAGTGGTCACGGTCCCCCTCTGCTGTTTTCACCCTGAGGGACAGATTAGGCTGAGAAATGGTGAAAAGCCCATGGTCATTCAGTAAACTTTGTAGCCAAGTTCCATTTTAATGATAGACTTCAATGATAGACTTCAGTGATAGACATTATGATAGACTTCAATGATAAATTTCTTAAATTAATTAAAAATCAGCTAGGCATTTTTTTAACTTTTAAACTGCAGAAGATGAAGGTCAGAGTGTGGGGCAAGGTCAGTAATAGGATTACAGGTACTCTGTGGATATGGCTGATTTTTAATTATTTTCAACAAATTATGAGACCACCAACAGAAAAAAGGCCAACAGGGGTCGGGGATTTTTTTCTTTTCTTTTAGACTTTGAACTCTCAATTCTCTCTAAATGTTTCATGTATTGCCATGAAAACCTAGAAGGTTGTTAAGCAAGCATTTCTGAGTTCAGGACTGTAAGTGTTGGAAGTGACTGTGTTTTGTTTTGAAATGAGCTTATGGGAAGCATCAGAATGGCATGGGGGCTATTTTCAATTTAATATTGTGGAATGCGAAAAATCCATGCTGGCTATAGTATACAGCCACTCTTGTGGCTGCATAATAAACAATGAATAGATAATAAATAAGTGGTCTGGTTTGCGCGCAAACACTAATTTACATACTCTGACTCCCTCTTTCAATCTCTCTCTCATTTTACTGGCATGCCATACATCATATACGGAAGTACTTGGGCTGCATTGCTGTGGTTGTTAAACTTGCAGAAGCACTTCTTGGACAGCTTCTTAAAGTTCAGACTAAAACCTGAAATAGATTCCACTGCCCCACTGACATGGAGCCACCAGCCGCCACTGCAAGCAATTTCAATTAGAATGCTTGACCTTAACTGTGAATATTGGGTCCTTGTTTTTCCCACTTATTCTTCTTCGGGCCCAAAGAAACTAAAGCTACCTCTAAGTATACCTCTAGGTAATGGTACCAAACAAGTTAGTGATTTTATTGCAATATTTATTCAATATGTAACATTCTTAGACTGGACTCTTGGCATATACTTGAAAGCCATGGCAGTGCCCCTCCTTCCTGCACCACTAGGATAACACGTGCCCCAGGGCACATGGAAAGAGTCCATACTGCAGCTCTTCCCCATGGTAACTTCACCCCTCAGGAACCTGAGATGACTCTGGCTGGGGAAGGAGCTGCACTGTGGGTTCATCCCATGTGACCCGGAGATTCTTGTGTTATCCAGATGGTGCAATAAGGAGCGGGGTTGCAGCAACTTAGGATGAAGCCAAGATAACATGAGAAGTCATTCAAAGATCATCCCTTGAACTTCAAAAATTGAATTAGCGCTGATGCAGCTTATTGTTTAATGTCTCTGGTTTTTGGTTTAGTTCTTGAACTGAAAAATTTGTGCTGTGCCATCCTATGCCAGTCTAAATAATTCCACATAGCCATTTTCACTTCAATTGCTATACTGATTCATGGATTTTGACTGATAAATGTATATCCTGTAAAGGAAGCCATATATTTAAATGGTGCATGCTTTTCCTTTTAGCATTTGTGGAAATATGGTACATGTGCATGTTATTTCACATTCATAATTCTTAAATATTGATACATAAACCATTTTTAAATGCTTCTCTCCCCCCCCCTTTCTTTCCTTTTTGGAGTTTGATCTTTCTCATTTGATAAGCAGCATCCTGTGTCTTTTCCACTGGACCTTGAAGAAATGGTGGGATGTCAGGAAGAGTAATGCCTTAATTTATGGACCATTAATATTTATAGTGTGCCAGATGCTGGCGTTTAGAACACGGCAGCCATAAAGAAGTTAATAAAAGTGGAGGGGTGGGAAGCTATATATTTAACAGAACTGTGTAAAATAAATTTATAGTGAATAATTCAATTGATGAATTTACCACTTTCTCCTGCTGACAAAATTTGTTGGTAGCAGTTGACAGATCAGTGAATTTTATTATTCAAGATTTGCAGGGTAAATTACAACAAATAATTTCTCTCTCGTGTTGATATTCAAGCAGATTCTGCCTTTCCCAACTTATTTGTAACACATGAACCTCCAGTTTTCAGACAAGGGCTAGACTGAGGAATCAATTTATGATAAATCAGTGCAACTTCATCTTTTGTGGTCTAGCCCGTGGAAAAGCCCTGCATGGCAATAACCTTATCATTAAGCAATCCAGCACTAAGCAGCAAAATATCTAGACAGAGAGATACCATTGGCTATGGCAACCAGGTTATCCTGGGCTAGGAGTAAAGCCAGAAAGCAAGACATCAAATGTCTAACCTCCTACAGCTAGACCCCCCCATCCCATCACACTCCTGATTGCAGCATCCAAACTCTGCCCCAGTCTCTTCCCACTCCATTAAAAAAATGCTTTCAACTCCCTCTGTCTGCCTAAAAAGCCCACCCAACTCAAGCAGTCAGAGCCACAAAAATCTAGAGCCAAACATGACACCAGAAGAATACCATGGTCAATAGTATCAAACACAGCCGAGAGATCAAGTAAGAATAACAGGGTTGCACTCTGACTGTCCTTCTCCCGATAAAGGTCATCCATCAGGGCGACCAAGGTCGATTCAGTTCCATAACTAGGCCTGAATCCAGATTGGAATAGGTCAAGATAATCTGTTTCATCCAAGAGTATTTGCAATTGCTATGCCACAACCCTCTCAATCACCTTCCCCCCAAAATGGGTATTTGAGACCAGGCAGTAGTCATAAACTAATGGGTCCAGGGTGGGCTTTTTCAGGAGTGGTCAGATCACTGCCTCTTTTAGGGTAGCTGGAACCACTCCCTCCCTCAACGATGGGTTGACCACACCCTGGGTCCAACACCCCTGGCAAGCTTTAATAAGTCAAGAAGGGCAAGGGTCAAGAGGACACGTTGCTGGCCGCATCATCACAAGCACCTTGTCCATGTCATCAGGCTGCATCAACTGAAATTGATCCCAAGAAGTTACAGCAGACGTTGGCACTGGTCACCTCACTGGGGACTACAGTAGATGTGGATGGGGGATCAAGATTGCTATGGAGGTGAGCAACTTTACCTTCAAAATGCCTTGCAAACAATTCACAGGGGGCCTCTGAAGGGTCTAAAACTCAATTTCCTGGAGTTGATGTCAAAAGATCCCTGACAATACAGAAAAGCTCCACTGGACGGCTACTTGAGGATGCAATGGAGGCAGAGAAGTGGGCCTTCTTTGCTGCTGTCACCACCATGCAGTAGGCATGGTTATGATGTTTTGTTCATGCCTGATCAGCCACACAGCATGTCTTTCGCAACTTGTGCTCTAGCTGTTGTTCAGCCTGTTTCATTGCCCCTAGGTTGTATCAAGATGCAAACCAGGCTCCACAATGCTGGAGAGGGCACTCAGGGGCAACCAAGAGCCCAAAATGCCTTGCTGTTCCACAGCATGACAAAGGCTTCAACAGGGTCACCTGCTCTATCTACTGGGAACTCCCCCACGGCATTCAGGAATCCAGGAGATTCCATCACTCTCCAGGGATGGACCATCTTAATCTGTCCACCACCACGGCGGGGGAGGATCAAAGACATAAGTATAAACTTCACCAGGAAGTGGTCAGACCATGACAATGGGGTGACATTCACCCCCCATCTCCAGACCACCCCTTCCTCCATCTGGAACAAAAACCAGGTTGAGGGTGTGCTCTGCCCTATGCGTCGGACCAGTGACAGCTTAAGACAGCCCCATGGTCTTCATGAAGGCCATGAAGTCCAGAGCCGGAACACTAGAGGCAGTCTCAGCATGAACAAAGAAGTCACCCAGGACTATCATTCCGGGCTCCTCCAATACCACAACCGAGATGGCCTCCGCCAGCTCAGTCAGAGAAGCTGCAGGGCAGCAGGGTGGACGGTACACTAGCAGCAACCCTAAGTTACTGTCTCCTTGGCCTGACACCAGGTACAGGCCCTCACAGCCAGCTCCAAGACAGAGTGGTTTCCTGGTGACAGAGATAGAAGTTCTGCAGACCACAGCAACCCCTCCCCCCAGTCCCTGCAGCCTGTGCTGGTGTTGCACCAAGTATCCAGGTGGGTAAAGATAGGTCAGATCAACTCCTCCCAGCTCACCTACCTAGGTCTCAGTAATGCGCACCAAATAGGCACCATTATCCATGATCAAATCATGGATGAGTGTGGTTTCATTGTGTACCCATCAGGCATTAAACAACAGCACGCAAAGGACAGTGGGCACAGCAGGTGAGCAATGAGGAACCTGTCCATGGGAGGAGTGGGAGTGAGGAACAAGGTGTTGATAACTTGGCCTTCATCTTCTATAGTAGCTCATCACCTCCCCATGGTTATACCTCCCTCTACCCATGATCACTGATATTGGGGTGGCATCACCCATGTTCCTCCTTACTATGACTTCTCCTAAACCCCTGATATGGACACAAGAACCCACCAACAAAACCTACCTGAACCAGTTATCCCAGTAGGCCTCAGAGAATTGAGAACAGTCAGACCCACTCAATATATTTTACACAGGGCTACTCCCCTCCTGTCTCACACCCAGGGACAGCCAGCCTTCTGCCAGTTGCAGACTCTCACTCCAAAGGCATCTGGTGACTTTCTCCTCTCATTCAGTTCACTACACAGGCTCCCACCCTCCACAGGAACTACACATGTGCTTTACGTCCTCCCCTGTACCAATTTCCTCTAGGTTTTCTTTAAAATAGAAGGGGTAGCGCCCTCACCCTTCAGACTCCTTAAGGGGCACACTCAATTGTATAATTATAAAGGGAAGATGAGCAAGAATCTAACCCCTTCTCTCAAAATGCATAGAACACTGGGCAGGAAATATGAGAATTGTACAGTAGAATTCCCCCTCTAGGATGCACACCTTAACGTGGTGAGGAGGTTTGAGAGTGTTGAAGAAGCTGAGAGCAATGCTGTCAGGAGTCTAGACCAAGACGCTAGACTCCTAGCAGGGGCACCCACAGCGGAATGGTCAAAGCTGAGACACCAGACTAAGATGCATCCAAACTCAGAGGAAGGCAATGGTAAACCACCTCTGAATATCTCTTACCAAGAATACCCTATGAACAGAGTATCCAAAATGCAACACAAGACAGTGCTGGAAGATGAGACCCCCAGGTCAGAAGGCACTCAACGAGCTACTAGGGAGGAACAAAGGACAAGTACAAGTAGCGCTGTGACTAATGATGCAGCTAGGTCAGAGCTGAAAGGAAGCCCAGAGGCTGATGCACACAGATGCAAAAGGAGAGTCCGGGGCTGTATGATGTAAACAACAGGAACATGGAATGTGAGAAGCATGAACCAGGGAAAGTTAGAAATTGTCAAGCAAGAAATGGAACATATCAACATTACAATACTTGCCATGAGTGATTTAAAATGGACAGGAATGGCACATTTTCAGTCTGGCAATTACAAAATATTTTATGCAAGAAATGAGAAATTAAGAAGAAATGGGGTTGCTTTAATAGTGAGAAGTGATGTAGCAAAAGCAATTAGGAGCTACAACGCAAGGTCTGAGCAAGTTATATCAATGAGATTAAACGGGAAACCTATCAACAAAACCATCATCCAAGTCTATGTTCCAACAGCAAACGCAGAAGAAGAGGACTTGGAGAGATTTTACGCAGAAGTACAGGAAGAAATTGATCACACACCAAAACAAGATGTGCTGATGATCATGGGAGACTGGAAAGCAAAAGCCTTTTTTTCTACCTTATTCAAAGACATCTATTCGACAAATTTTGACAAAGAAAGTTGGAAAACCAGAGAACACCTCTCAAACAAATTTACAGAAAACAAAGACGTGTTCTCGTTTGTCGGAGAATTTAATTTATAGACCAACCAACAACGCTGCCAACCAAAGGAAATACGACAACTTACCTGAGGAGCAAACAAATGTACAGAAAGTAAAGACTTATTTGCGTCTGCCGGAGAATTTAGTTCACACACCAATCAACAACGTCGTTAATCAAAGGAAATATGATAATTTACCTGAGGAGCTTTTCCTCCTCGATTCCTACAAAGATTTTACTGCAGATGAGCAGACTGAACTAACCACCAGATTAAAGCAACTATTGATCGCTCTGGGAAAGACTAGAAACAGTCCCTGAGAATGATGGAAGCCGATTTTTTATATGTGTGAAAGAGGGAATACTGGAAGAGACCCATGGGACGGCCATCGAAGTTTTGAAGGACCGAGGGAGATACGCCCTTGGGAGACACTTATCTAATCGAACTAGGGAAGAATCCAACAGAATGTTGGTAATCCCTAAATTGCTCTCTCATTCAGATACCCTGGATAGCCGTGGTGACTATTCCCCCGGGTTGAAAATGCTGCTCGTGAACGCCAGGTCAGTGAATGGTAAATCTAGTGCTATCCAGGAATTGATTCTGGATGAGTGCGCTGACCTGGCGTGTATTACAGAGACCTGGTTGGATGAGGCTGGGGGAGTTAATCTCTCTCAGCTTTGTCCCCCTGGTTTCTTTGTACACCATCAGGCTAGACCTGGGGGACAGGGAGGTGGAGTCGCAGTGATCTTTCGAAATACCATCTACCTGACCAGGTACCCTCTTCCACAGTCCTCAGGGTTCGAATGCGTTTTTTTGAAGCTGGGTGCTCGGGACAAAATAGGGATTCTGTTGGTGTACCGCCCACCCCGCTGCCCAACTGTCTCCCTTCCTGAGCTAACTGAGGTAATCTCGGGGTTGATATTGGAGTCTACCAGGCTTGTGGTACTGGGCGACTTCAATGTCCACACCGATGTTGCCCTTTCTGGAGTGGCTCAGGAGTTCATGGCCTCCATGACAACCATGGGTTTGTCCCAAATAATATCTGGCCCCACTCAGGCTGCTGGTCATACTTTGGACCTTGTCTTCTGTGCTAGACGAGATGTTTGTGATCTTGGTGTGGAGGAACTTTCATTAGTTCCGTTGTCATGGACAGATCACTACCTGGTTAGTTTTCGACTCACTGCGACTCAGAACCTCCGCAGGGGTGGGGGACCAATTAGAATGGTCCGCCCCAGGAGACTGATGGATCCGGATGGTTTTCTGATGGCCCTTGGGGATTTTCCGGTCACCTCGGCAGGTGATTCTGTCGAAGCCTTGGTCGACCTTTGGAATGAAGAAATGACCAGGGCGGTGGACACAATCGCCCCTAAGCGCCTCCTTTCGCGGATTGGAACCAAATCGGCTCCTTGGTTTACTGGAGAACTGGTGATGATGAAACGCGAAAGACGGAGACTAGAGCGACGTTGGTGGAAAACTCTGAACGAATCTGATCGAACATAGGCTAGAACCTACTTAAAAACCTATTCCATAGCAGTGAGGACCCAGAAGAAACTCTTCTGCTCCGCCTCTATTGCATCCGCTGAATCTCGTCCGGCGGAATTGTTTCGAGTTGTCAAGGGTCTTTTAAATTCTGACCCTCATGAATATGTTGACCACTCTATAACCCGTTGTCATGAGTTTGCATGTTATTTTGCAAACAAAGTCGCTCAGATTCATTCTGACTTAGACGCCAAGATTAATACAGTCTCTATGGATGTAACTTCGGCTCCTGCTTGCTTAATTAGAATGGATTCTTTTCAGCTTGTTCAACCCGAGGATGTGGACAGAATCCTTGGAGAAGTACGTCCCACCACGTGCATGTTAGATCCTTGCCCTTCCTGGCTTATAAAAACTGCCAGAGAGGGACTGGTTAAGTGGGTCATGGAAGTGATTAATGCCTCTTTGGGACAGGGCAGCATACGGTCCTGTCTAAAGGAGGCAGTAATAAGACCTTTACTGAAAAAACCTTCCTTGGACCCCCTATTATTAGGTAATTACCACCCAGTATCTAATATTCCTTTTCTTGGCAAGATAATAGAGCGGGTGGTGACTGCTCAACTCCAGGGATTTTTGGATGAGACGGACTATCTAGATCCAGCTCAGTCTGGTTTCAGGCCAGGTTGTGGAACTCAGACGGCCTTGGTCGCCTTGGTGGATGACCTTTGCAGAGAGCTGGACAGGGGGAGTGTGTCCCTGTTGGTTTTACTGGATCTCTCAGCTGCTTTCGATACCATCGACCATGGTATCCTTCTGGACCGCCTCGCTGGGATGGGACTTGGAGGCACGGTAATATGGTGGCTCCAGTCCTTCCTGGAGGAACGAACCCAGAAGGTGGTTATGGGGGACTCCTGTTCAACCACCTGGCCATTGACCTATGGGGTCCCACAGGGTTCAGTTTTGTCCCCCATGTTATTTAATATCTACATGAAACCGCTGGGAGAGGTTATCCAGAGTTTTGGGGTTTGGTGCCACCAATATGCATATGACACCCAACTCTATCTCTCCTTTCCACCTGATGAAACCAAGGAAGCCGTCCAGGTTCTCAACCGATGCCTGGTATCAGTGATGGACTGGATGGGAGCGAACAAGCTGAAATTAAATCCTGACAAAACAGAGGTGCTCCTCGTCAGTCGGAAGGCGGAGCAGGGAATAGGGATTCAACTTGTGCTGGATAGGGTTACACTCCCCCTGAAATCACAGGTTCGCAGTTTAGGAGTGCTCCTGGACTCGGCTCTGACTCTGGAGGCACAGGTCTCGGCTGTGGCTAGGAGTGCTTTCGCTCAATTAAGATTGGTGCGCCAACTGTGCCCGTTCCTTGACCAGTCAGACTTGACCACGGTGACACATGCCTTAGTTACATCCAGATTAGACTACTGTAACGCGCTCTACGTGGGGCTGCCCCTGAAGACTGCTCGGAAACTGAAATTGGTACAAAGAGCTGCAGCCAGGATGTTAACTGGGGCGGGATATAGAGAACATACAACCCCGCTGTTGTATCAGCTCCACTGGTTGCCCATTTGTTTCCGGGCACAATTCAAGGTGCTGGTTTTGACCTATAAAGCCTTATACGGCTTAGGTCCAGGCTATCTGTCAGAGCGCCTCTCCCTCTATGAACCTGCTCGGACTTTAAGATCCTCCAGCGAGACTCTACTTATTACCCCTTCCTTCCTGCAAGTTCATCTTGCAGAGACACAGAATAGGGCTTTTTCGGTGGCCGCCCCTAGACTGTGGAACTCTCTCCCTATTGAGGTCCGGTTGGCTTCCTCATTATCAAATTTTCGTGCACAGGTGAAGACTGTTCTATTTAGACGGGCTTTTAACCAATGTAGTTAGTTTTAACCTATGTTTATTTAATTCCATTTTAAATTGCTTAAACTGAATATCATGTTTATTAATTATTGCTGTTTTAATGTTTTAATGTAAGCCGCCCTGAGTTCCTCGGAAAAAGGGCGGGGTATAAATATTTTAAATAAAAAAATAATAAATAAATAAATAAAAGTAGGGAACAGAGAAGAATTAGGAATTGTGGGGAAATGGGGCTTAGGAGATAGAAATGAAGCAGGAGGCTTATTGAATTCTGTGAAGCCAATGATTTGTTTCTTGCAAACACACTTTTTGAGCAACCGAAAAGATGACTGTACATTTGGTGGACATCACCAAATGGTCAATATAGGAATCAAATTGATTATATAATTGGTAGCAGAAGATGGAGAACTTCCATACTTTCTGTGAAAACAAGACCAGGAGCAGACTGCGGAACAGATCATGAACTGGTTGTATCGAAAATCAGAATAAAGCTAAAGAAGAACAACAAAGCAATCATAATGCCAAAATACAATTTAAATAACATCCCAGAAGAATATAAAGATCAAATAAAGAACAGATTTGAGGCTTTCAACTTAGTTGACAGATAACCAGAAGAACTATGGACCGAAGTCAGAGATGTTATCAGGGAAGAATGCAAAAAGACAATACCTCTAGTTAAAAAGAGAGAAAGACCTCAATGGATGACTGACAAAACTCTGAAAATGGTTCAAAAGAGAAGGAAACCAAAAGCAGGAGGAGATAGAAACACAGTCAGAACCCTAAATGCAACAGTACAGTGACTAGTACGTAGGGACAAAGAGAAATATTACAATAATTGTCTAGAAATAGAAGAGGACAACAAAAGGGGAAGAACAAGAGCCCTATTCCAAAAGATTAGAGAAATTAAAGGGAATTTAAACCATGAGTAGGGATGTTGAATAATCAACAGGGGAACACACTGACTGACCGAGATGAAATAAAAGGAAGATGGAAGCAATACACTGAAGAACTCTATAGAAGAGATGCCAGAATGACAGATTCATTCATGGAGGAACCATATGATGAAGAACCAGAAATGTTAGAATGTGAGGTAAAAGCTGCTCTTAAAATACTTGGAAGAAACAAATCACCAGGAATAGATGGCGTACCAATAGAGCTGCTACAAGCTACTGAGACAGAATCTGTCCAAATTTTAACAAAAAATTGTCAAGAAATATGGAAAACTAAACAATGGCCTACAGACTGGAAGCGTTCCATATACATCCCAATTCCAAAGAAAGGGGATCCCAGGGAATGCAGCAATTATCGAACTATTGCCTTAATATCCCATGCAAGTAAAGTAACGCTCAAGACTCTACAACAAAGGCTCTTACCATATATGGAGCGAGAAATGCCAGACATCCAAGCTGGATTTAGAAAGGGAAGAGGCACCAGAGATCATATTGCAAACATATGTTGGATAATGGAACGGAGCAAGAAATTTCAGAAGAAAATCACCCTGTGCTTTATAGATTACAGCAAAGCCTTTGACTGTGTAGATCAGTGGTTCCTAACCTGGGGGCCAGGACCCCCAGGGAGGCTGCGAAGTAATCCAGAGGGGGCCATGAACAGTAAAGAAATGAATTATTTATTAATTTTTTTAAAAAAAGTCTTCACTCCCTCGACACTGTCTGCTTTCCACTGACGCTGCAGATGACACCTCCCCCTTGCTCCAAACGAGAGGGGAGGCCTTTTGCTGAAGCGCCAGAGCATCTTTCAGGTGCACTAAGGGCAGGCATCTGCCTATAAAATACATGGCAGATGCCAAAGGAGGCTGAGGGTGGGGCTACCAGGAAGAGGGGATTACTATCACTGATTCCCATCTCCTTGGACTGCCGCTACTGGCAACGCCCTTGCTTAGAATGAGAGGAGAGGGCTTTTTGTGAAGCAAAAAGAAGCAAGCCTGCAAATAAAGGCTGCTTTCCCCCTTCCTTCCAGGCAGCCAGCCTGCCTCCCTGGGGGGAGGGGGTCAAAAATTGTTTTCAGCTTATAAAGGGGCCCCCGTGCTCATAAAGGTTGGGAACCACTGGTGTAGATCATGAAAAACTATGGAATGCGTTAAAAGAAATGGGGGTGCCACAGCATCTGATTGTCCTGATGCACAACCTATACTCTGCACAAGAGGTTGCTGTAAGGACAGAATATGGAGAAACCGACTGGTTCCCCATCGGAAAGGGTGTGAGACAGGGCTGTATTTTATCACCCTATTGGTTTAATCTATACGCAGAACATATCATACGGAAAGCAGGACTGGACCAAGATGAAGGAGGTGTGAAAATTGGAGGGAGAAATATCAATAATTTAAGATAAGCAGATGATACCATACTACTAGCAGAAACCAGTAATGATTTGAAATGAATGCTAATGAAAATTAAAGAGGAAAACACAAAAGCAGGACTACAGCTGAACGTCAAAAAGACTAAAGTAACGACAACAGAAGATTTATGTAACTTTAAAGTTGATAACGAGCACATTGAACTTGTCAAGGATTATCAATACCTTGGCACAGTCATTAACCAAAATGGAGACAATAGTCAAGAAATCAGAAGAAGGCTAGGACTGGGGAGGGCAGCTATGAGAGAACTAGAAAAGGTCCTCAAATGCAAAGATGTATCACTGAACACTGAAGTCAGGATCATTCAGACCATGGTATTCCCAATCTCTATATATGGATGTGAAAGTTGGACAGTGAAAAAAGCAGATAAGAGAAAAATAAACTCATTTAAAATGTGGTGTTGGAGGAGAGCTTTGCACATACCATGGATTGTGAAAAAGACAAATAATTGGGTGTTAGAACAAATTAAACCAGAACTATCACTAGAACCTAAAATGATGAAACTGAGGTTATCCTACTTTGGACACATCATGAGAAGACATGATTCACTCGAAAAGACAATAATGCTGGGAAAAACAGAGGGGAGTAGAAAAAGAGGAAGGCCAAACAAGAGATGGATTGATTCCATAAAGGAAGCCACAGACCTGAACGTACAAGATCTGAACAGGGTGGCTCGTGACAGATGCTTTTGGAGGTCACTGATTCATAGGGTCACCCATAAGTCATAATTGACTTGAAGGCACATAACAACAACAACAACAGTAGAATTATAGGCACTTTTACCTTCAGTTTCAACTCCTTTCTCAATCCCTCACTCGGTTGACTTCCTCCCTCTCCTGTGCTTCTGAGTAGACCAGTGTTCTACTCAGGTGTAAACTCACTGAAATGAAAGAGTTAAATCTGGCTTATAAGATTTCTGAAAGGCTTCAGTAAAACTATCAGAGAACTGAATCAGTGAAAACAGAGTGTGTGACATCAGAATACATAAATTGTCCCCTAAGGAAAACTGAAGAGAACCTTATGCTCAACACTTTTCAGTCACACTCTTTCAACTTAACCCATGACCTGCATCAGAAGAATTAAATGACTAAATTAGATGAATAAACTTGAACACATTCTTAGGGATACAGTTGGAAGAAATGCAAATATTCAATATCAGACCCAATTGTGTATGTGTTTTGCTGGATTCCAGAGCATAATTCCAGATAGCAGAGGAAATTATGAATGATGGGCTGAGAGATTTTCAAGTCAAAGGAAAAGCCTCAATTTGGTTTGCTTGGATTTCCAAATGGTGACAGGTATGTTCTGGCAAGTACACGAAGAGAACAGAATATGTGTGAATAAGTTCTAGAAATCCCCCCAGTGCCTAATGAAAACCTGTTTCAAATGATTTACAAATAGATGTTTAATCATACTCCTAAGTACACAGTGAAACATGTGTTAAAGAGAATAACAGGCCTGATGTTCCGATTGTAGATCTCAAAGAAAGTATCAAACTCAGTAGTGTGAACAGCTGTCATTTAACTTTTCTATACATTTTCCTAGGCAATGAATGCACAAAATCAGGATCAATTATAAGTTGCATTTTTAAAGGCAGATGTGATGCACTTCAAGTCTGTCACAAGCTTGTTGATCTTTGTTGTTGTGCAGATGAATAAAATGGCTCTCATATCTTAGAAAGCACCCCTTCCCATATATGCCCATGTGCCTTAAGGCACACTTTAAGGGGGTGGGCTCCAGAATTCCTTTCTTCGTCAAATTAGATTACAACATTATTATCTGTAAGGAGCAGGGCCTTCTGAGCAGTCACCCTAGTTCTATGGAACAATCTTTCCCACAATATATGTTTATGCTCCCCCTCCCCCAGTGTTTAGACATTTCGGTACTAGAGTCCCTTTGCTTACAAAAGGCCTTTGGATAGATGGAGGGGACACTTGAAGCTCTGTTATTTGTCTACTATTGTTGGGTTTGTTTGGGTTTTTGTTGTTGTTGTTACTATCAGATTTCCATGCACATTTTTAATAATACTTTGAGAGGGAAGGGCCACAGCGCAGTAGTAGAGCATCTGCTTTCTCTGCAGATGGTCCCAGGTTCAATCTCCAGCATTTCCAGGTCAGGCTGGGAGTGTCCCCTATCCATGGAGAGCACCTGCCAGTAAGTTTTGACAATATGGAGCTCGATGGGTCAATGGTCAGACTCGGTGCAGGCCCCCTTCCTTTGTTCTATGTCAACAACGGTGGGCAGGCAGGATAATTTCGAATTATAGGTTTTACTCAACCCACAGAGGCTATGCTTGTCACTTAGGGTAGAAACACACTTACTGTTCTACCGGTTCCAGTGTGTCTTCACCTTTCTCTTCTGAAAAGAGGGGCACACGACACTAGTCAAACTTTGCCCCTTTTTACTGTAAAACCAGGGGAGAGCAGCTTTAGTGCATTTTTTTTAAAAAAAAAATCAGCTTCAAAGAGATTTCGCAACTGATCAGCAGATCAACCTGCTCCCCTGCCAGTTGTGGCTAATGGAAACACTTTGATCTGGTGACTAGGGTGTTTCCAGCCTCAGATATGTATTCATTTAGCACATTTCTTCCCTTTACATTTGGAAAAGAAATGACAGATAAATTATTTTTTACAGGTTAATGCTAACATCTTTATTTCTTGTATTGCAATATGGTGCCCTCCAGATGTTGTTGGACTCCAACTCCCATAAGCCCCAGCCAGCATGATCAATGGTCAGGGATGATGTGAACTGTAGTTCAACAACATCTGGAGGATATCACATAGGTCAGAAGTAGCCAGTAGAATATACACCAGAGATCCTGAAAACTGGAATCATAATATAGCAACCTCAGTTATCCAAGTGCCATTGTTTATGTAATCAATGTGATGCCATCTACACACAAGATAGAGATGTCACCAGGTTTGGGGGAAACCCCAAGGTTACAAGAGTTCAAATTTTAAAAATAGCCCTGTGGGGACAGAGCATCATCAGAGCCTGGTGGGTAGAAAAACAGGCAGGGCAGAGAAATGGAATGGATTGCCTGGAATTCTGAAAAGGAACACTCCACAGAGCAACATTTTGTTGCAGAACCCGTTTCTCAGATTGTATTCACATTGTCTGGGGACATAAAATGTACATTCTGCAGTCTTTTATGCAAATGCTAAACAAAAGTGAACACCGTTTTAAATTAAGATCAATTGTTAGTTGCTTTTTGTAATCAGTCATGCCTTTCACTAACTCTCCAGAACCTTGAAAAGGTAATGACTTAAGAGTTTGGAGAAATTAACCATATACCTGGGCAATGGACTTTGAATGCTAAAGCCTTTGCTGGTATCTCTCATCATTCAGAGGTGTTCTGCAAAAGCTTGAGCAGTATAAATAAACTGAAAACTACTTAAAGACAGAGTCACACTTCTGACAGTGTTATATGCCTCCCTGGGCACCTACTGGGAGGAATGGCAGGATATAAATCTAATAAATAAATAAATAACATGTTTTGGTGCCCATTGGAAAGGCTGATAGACACATGAGGTCCTAAATTTCAATCAGCAAAGTTGCTTTTTACATAAATTATAACTTATATCCCTTTTGAATCTAAAAAATTACATTGGGAAGTGTTGAGATTAGGGAGGGATGAGGAAAAAATTTAATTCAGTTCACATTTTAAAAAATTTGCACTTCTTTGAATTTTGTGATGCAGTTCCTCAACCAATGTTTACTAAAATGCATATATAGGGGAAAGTGTACATTAAAATGAATATATCAGTGACAATAAAAATGTATTACATTAAGAGAAGTTGCTTGCAAAAATGGGTACATTAGTCAAAACCTGCATATAAAAATGTGTCTATTTAGAGAAATTAACACTAAAATTATGAACAATATTCATGAGGGTTTTTTTTATCAAAAATATATTGACAGATCCTTTTATCCCTAGTTGAGATTAAAATAAACAGCACCTTCTTCTGTTTCCCTTTTATTGAATATAGCAGAATTCTAGATTGTTCTAAATCTTGCCAGTGACTCATAATTATCTGACATTTGGTCTGAAGCGAAGTATAGTAATAATGCCCAATAGCTTCAGACCAGAGAACAAGGTTTCATGAATTAGGGCAAGATTAGGAGCAAGGGAGCAAGTACCCCAGCCTGATGTGTGGAGGAGGCCACATCAACACTGACATATTACTAATTTTCAGTGTTTGAAATTGTCAGAGCCAGGGCTAATAAAATGTACTAAACACACCCGAAGACTGCAACCATAACACCTCAAATCTATTTATGTTAGAAACCATCATTAGTAATCACCAAAGAGTAGATGAAAGAAAATGTTCAATCAATACGATATTATTGCCAAGAAAAAAGGGAAAGGAAGATGTCACAACATCTACAGTGACCTGAATAGAAGTTGTCATTATGTGTAAACATGCTCTTTGATGTTTATATTAGATGATGAAACATGAAAAGAAGATCCCAGATGCAGAAAGTGCTGTAGTTGTTGGCTTTTTTCAAAACATCACATCTTAACACGCTGTTGTATCAAATTCTGATGTCAAATATAGATGATGTTTGAAAAGATTCCAAACATCTGTTTGTCTCATTAAGGAACGGGCTGCAGCTCAGTGATAGTCAGAATACGTGGGTTGCATACCGTGAATCCCAGATTTAATCCTTTGCTTCTCTAGGTATGGATGAGAAAGACTTATTTCTGAAACTGTGGAGAGGCATTGTCCACCAGTGAACAATACTGAGCTAGATGGTCTGGCCTAAAGTAAAACACACTTCTATGTTCCTATCTGGGAGTTTATTCCCCCACCATTTGAGAAAATAATGACACTGACATTCTCCTAGGAGGAAAGGATGCAGCGTTTGAGGCTTTTTAGTTTAGAGAAAAGGTAGGTAAGAGATGATGTATACAATTATGCACGTCATGGAGAAAATGGATGGAGAGAAGTTTTTTTCTCTCTCTCTCTCATAACACTAGAACTTGTGGGCATCCAAGGAAGCCAAACGTTGGAAGATTCAGGACAGGCCAAAACAAAGTACTTCTTCACTGAGCACATAGTTAAACGGTGGAATTTGCTCCAACAAGAGGCAGTGATGGCCACCAACTTAGATGGATTTACAAAAGGGTTAGACAAATTCAGGGAGAAAGCTATCAATGCCTACTAGCCATATGGCAATGTTCTACCTCCACTGTCAGAGGCAGTATGTCTCTCAATACCAGTTAAGAACATGGGAAACTGCCTTTGCCTTATACTGAGTCAGACCATTGTTCCATCTTGCTCAATACTGTCTACACTGACTGACAGTGGCTCTCCAAGATTTCAGTTGGGGAACATTCCTAGCACTACCTGTAATTGCCAGGGATTCAACCTGGGGCCTTCTGCATACAAGGCAGATGCTCCACCACTGAGCTATGGCTTTTCCCTGCTGAAACTCAGAAGAGGGGAGAGTGCTCTTGCACTCTGGTCCTGTTTGCAGGCGTCTAATAAACATCTGGTTGGCCACTGTGAGAACAGGATGCTGGACTAGATGTGCCATTGGCCTGATCCAGCAGGCTCTTTCTATGTTCTTAGGGCACAGGACAAGTGTTGTGAACCTTTAGGGGCTCATGAGCACATTTGGAAACCAAAGAAACTGTCATGGGAACCACACACACACACCCTACAACCAAGCACACACCACCACCTATTATATTGAGTACAAACGAATGCTTCTTTCAAGCCTAATTTCAGGAGGGGCACAGGCATCAGGGAAACCCTCTGCAGGCACATGTGTGCCCACGGGTGCCACATTGGCAACTTCCACTCTAAAGCAGTGTGGGACATGAGGCAGGAAATAAATGGATCATTTAAACTTTACAACAGATTGCTCTGGTTTGATTGTTGCTAAGAATTCCCTAGCTACTCTAACTAGAGTTAAATGTGTTAAGGTGGTAGCAGCATTTACTCTTAAATGTGAGGTACCAGTGTTTGATATGATGAACATGATCCAGTTCCTATTATCTCAGAACTGTGATTTGAAGGAGGGAGATAACTATTTAACTGGAGTAGCTTTGGCTATATGACAATGCCTCTGTTCTGTAACAGTGGTGACGGAAAGTAATAAAACAATACTTCATCTAAATTTCTCTGTCCATTTCCCCCCGCCCCCAGTTTTATATTACCTCATGTCTCCTGTACTCTTCCTCTCAAGTGTTCAGGATGTAGATTGTATCAGGATTTTCAGAGGCACTGGTGTTCTGCTTTAAAAGAGTGGCCCCTTTAATGTAATAAGAATCTAATGTTTTGGATCCCTTACAATAGGAGTGCAAAATAAACAACATGTATTAGAGCTGGAAACATATTTATATGATGAAATTTAATCACTTCGGGAAAGGATTGCAACACTCTGGTATTTCTAAATTAAACTTCCTAATGTCTAGATGTTTACAGCATCTAGGCATCTGATTAGTTAGTCAAAACTCCTGAGTTCACATCAACAATACTATCGTTGCTAGCTATTGCACTGGACAGTGAAGTTAAATTGTCCCTGCCCTCACGTCCTAGAGGAGATTAGACAAAAAGGACAAAGAGGAAAGGTCAAGACAGGGCTCCAAGCAATGACTGCCTAGCAGAGAAGTCATTCGGAGTTGTCACAACTGTAACTGGAAGACATTTGAAATAAGGGTGGAAGGAAATGTAAAAGTAAGCATACTGTTACAGAGAAAGAGCTTGATAACAAATACTAAGGATGGGCTGAGTAAAGGAGAGGCTAGGAAATCCTATAATTTTTTAGCCATTAGACTGCAACATGCAGATTAATGCAAAATAGAAAGAAAGCATCTTACAAAAGTAAATGGCATTTCTTCAAGCCAGAATCAAATGTACTCTCAAGATTTATTCATTTATTGATTACATTTATGTTCCACCCTTCATTCAAGGAGCTCAAGATGGCACGCATTGTTCTCCCATCCCCATATTATCCTCACCACAACCCTGTGAGATAGATTAGGCTGAGAGACAGCAACTAGCCCAAGATCACTCAGTTAACCTCATGGCTAATTGGTGATTTGAACCCTGGACTAAATATCATACTCTGCTGCTTACACTCCTTTCAACATTCCCTTTAGGTTGGTACTAGTGCCAGCATCACATTCCTGAGTTTCATGATCTTAAGGTGTACTGTATTGGGGCCCTGGTGCCTCCTTTATCATAGCCTAGGGGGTGGAAACCTGTGGTGTTCCAAATGTTATCAAACTACAATGCCCATCATCCCTGACCATTGATCATCCTGGTTGGGCTTGATGGGATTTGGTCCACCAACATCTGGAAGGTCACAAATTCCCCATCTCTTCACAGCCAGATGGTTTCTTGTTTGGCTCCAATCCTTTCAAATCTACTTTCCTGCTATACACCTACAGAAAAATAAAGCAATGTGTGGACACTTCAGATAACATAAAGGAGTGGGACTTATATAAGCATTGGATGAGGAGCTGAAAAATGATCACACATAATGGCAAAAGCATTAGCTATTTCACTCTCACTCTCTCTCTCTTTCAGTTGTCATGAGAGATTATGATGCAAGTCACATGCTCTGCTCATCATCATCATCATCAGAGGGGACAGTAGCAACAAGCAGACCTTTACTCCGGCAGTATTCTTCCACTAGCTTACATTGCAATCCTCTGCCGGAAATCTGCTACCAGCATCGTCTACCCGGGGGAATTTCAGATGAGATTCTAGATGGTAAGCAAGGAAACAGGGGTGCAAGATGTTCACTGTAAAACAGTCAAATAGCTAGCAAACAATACAGGACAAAGAAAGAGTGTAACTTACTAACCAACATAGGCTTTAGAACCTATTCTAACAGGATGGAGAAGTCCAAACTACACAGTTGCCCTAGCCTAGATACACACCACAGATTTCTTAGTTCAGTGGGGTTCTCTGGGACCAACCATATATTATACAGAAATGTATGTAAAAGAGCCACCTCTCATTTTGTTGCTGTTTTAAAAAATTGCTTCCAAAAGAAGTTATTTAGAGCAGAGAAGTGGCTGGAAAATGGGGGACTAACTCTTTCTGAGCCCACCACTTCTCTACTTACTCCTTTCAGCAAGAGAGACACAGACTGCAAGGTTCCAAATGTGTGTTTGCAAGGGCATTTCATTCACTGGATCCTCAAGCTTAGCCTCTCATTTTCTGCCTTGCTGTGCAGCCTGAAATTCCAGTCTGCTTACATTTGGCACAGAGCCTTGCTGGATCAGACCAATGACCATCTAGCCCAGCATTCTGTTTCCAATAGTAGTCAGAAGGACAGCAGCTCAGTGGCAGACAACATGTTTTGCATGGCAAAGGCCCTGGTTTGATCCCTGGCAGCTCATCCCTGACCATTGGGCAGGCTCGTTGGAGCTAACAAGAGTTGGAGTCCAACAACATCTAGAGGGCTACAGGTTCCCTCATCAGCTTTACAATGAATATGGAACTCCAGTGTAACTGCCATTACTTAGGGCTAAACTACATGTTAGGTTATTCACTAAATAAAAAATATGAGTGATGGTTTTCGTTTTTGGGAGTAAAACAGCAGCTGTGAGGATCAGCAGGAATGCTTGCGAGGGATGTCTTTCTTCACCCACACAGACCTCCCTTTCTGCAGGCAGAGGGAAAGATACACTCTGTCCTGCAGCTCCAGAGATCATAGGATTACAATCTTATTCTCATAAAAACTAGATATTTTCTTGTGCCAATGCAGTGGATGAACAAAAGGTTCAAGTAAAGTGGTACATTGTTGAATGTGAGCTTCTCTGTTGAGGCCTCGGTTGGTTTAGGTCATGTTACCCTGGCCAACAATGACAGTAATGTAAATACCACTGAGGAAAAAAATAATAGGCAACATCAAACAAAACCTGAAGGACTATGCCCAGCCAAAAATATAGCCCTAGACATGTGAATCTATTCAGCTGTGAAAATCCTTCTCTATCTGTAAAAGTTCTTCAGAGTCTTCCAAGTTTAATTAGCAAAAGCTGACAGATCTTAGCCGAGGTAGCAGAGACAGGGCAAATCTTTACAGAACTTTTAACTACTCAGCAATCAATAGTGTCTCAAAAACAAGATAGTGAATAAGAGAGTGGGCAGCAAAAGCTGACTGGAATAACTAGAATTCTGAGAAAAAAAGAAGTTATATAGTAGGTTGATGGCCAAGCTATCTCAGTTGTTTGCCTTGGCCAGAAGCTGTAACTTTTGTACACAGCCTCTCAGCCCACATTTGTGAAAAGGGCTGGAACCAGCAGTCAACCAGGTCAGGCACTGGCTGAAGGCCCAGGAGCTAAGAAGGGCCCCTCACCAGCCTGAGCCTGACTTTGCCATCCCAGCTGCTTCTGCTTCCAGTCTGCCCCATCCACCCCCATTTTTGCAAGGTCTGGACTGAGTCACACACTCTCTCATACACAAACAAACACGCACAGGATTACCACCAAGGTTACACTCAACAAGCAGCTGCAGACAAACCCAGCTCCCTGGCAAGCATACCTGATACACATGTTTTCAAACACCTGCTTGTCACAGTCACACTTACCTTGAACTGAGGCTAATCCTTTTATGCCTGAATGATTTCTCCTACACTCCCTCTTAAGACCTGCAGGACTTGGGGTTTTTAAAAACACCATTCCCCACTTTTTCTCTCCCCCTTCTCATTTTGTTTTAGTCAACATCTTGCCAGATGCAGAGTTCTAGAACTCAAAAGCTGTCTCATAAATTTGTGAGATTTTGGTTGAACCTAATAAAGGCATTATTACAATACTGTGGTTGGTTGGTTGGTTGGTTTTTCCCTTATGAACTAACACAGGACCCTTTTATTAAAGTGGTTGCACACACAAGAAAAAACAGTTTGAATAAAAGGGCCTTGGCTGATGTTGCTGGACTACAACTCCCATCATCTTAGACCATTGGCAATGTTGATTGGGGTTGATGGAAGTTGGAGTTCAGCAAGATCTGGAGGGCCCACAAGTCCCCCATCCTTTTTAAAAACAGTGCAGGAAAAGGCCTTTAAACAAACAAGGGAGTTTTATTGAGCCTCTGATAGATGGCTATACATAGCTCATAGGTTGCATTTTGCATGGTGGGTTAAAATTCTACAAGTCTGATCTACCTATTCATTTGTCTGTAGATTTTTGTTTACAAAAAAGCGTACTTTAACATTTTTGGATATTCATAATGAGATGTAGATTGAGCCTCCAACTCCTCCTACACACTCATCAATCCCCAGAAAACTTCTGCTAACAGTCATTGCTACTCGACTGATGACCTTGAGGAAAATTGCTGCAATTTATCTTAAGACTGTTTCCTATAAAGCAAAAGCCGTTAAAGCTAAGATCTTGCTACAGATGTGGGAGAAGAATATTCTCCATTTTCAGAATGTACCATCTGAAAATGCAAACACATTTAAAATGAATGGTTAAATATATTCTGGGTGTCACTACCACAGAACTACAAGATTGCTGACCTCTAGTCTATTATTAACAAATGTAGTAAACTTAAAATAGGGTTTCAATCAAATGTAAGACTCCAGAGGTCAGATAAAATGAAAAAGGAAGCATGAATTAAAAGCATGCATTTTAAATGAAATGTGAATCTCTTCTTAGGTAGTGTGTTTTGGGTAGATTAAAGGCTGTGAAGTTGACTAGATTCCTTAACAACTAAAAAGGTAAGAAACTCAAATTCAAAGTCTCAGTGTAGCAAAACCAACAATATGACAGGCAGCAGAGAAATCATGTAATTGATCTAACAAACTGATCCATTGTGTCAGAAATATTGTACATGTGCAGTACAATCCTATACAGGTCTACTAAGACATAAGCACAACAGAACTTGTTCTTAGATGAGCGTACAGAGGATTGCAACCTTGCAATACTATATGCACTTCTCTGGGAGTCTCACTGAACTCAGTAGGACTTACTTCTGAGCAGACATACATTGGATTGCACTGTAATTGTATTCGTTCTTTGTCCTGAGCTTTCTCCATGGAGGTGGGAGTGAGGTAAATGGGATTCTTAGTATCCATCTGGGAAATAGCCAGGTTCAGGCCAGTTTAGATACTGATGGAAGAACATGATGAACTTTAAAGCCCAAGACAAGGGTTCCCTGGAAAACAAGATAAACCTGTACAATGCAGAGATTGTTTAAGAAAAACAGCATGATCAAGGCATTTGCTTGCTATTGCAAGTGATATGTGCAAAAACTCTGGTTTCCTTATAAATTACTGGAACAGAATTAGGTGTGCGCACTACTCCAGAAAATATTAAGCATGGTGAATGATTTTTTTAACATTTCAAAAACAAAGAAAAAATTGTGACATTTATGCTGTGGACACACTCGTCACTTCAAAAGTGCAAGAATGGTTTTTCTAACTGTGTTTTGAAACCACTCTGCCCTCTGCTGGCCACACCTCCCTTCCCCACTGCTGATGTCAGACCTTTCAGGGCCACCCATAGCAAAGTGCTGGGCCAGTCACTGCCTCTGCATGACCCTACAGCAAGGCATTTCCATTGGCCACATCTGGAGTGGCAATGGGTTGACCCACCCATTAGTTGTGAAATCTGTCTGAAGCTGAATTAAAAAAACAACACTCAAGCTGATCCAACCAGGTTTTAGAGTAAAAAGCGGCAGAGTTTGACTAGTGTTGCGTGTCCCAGTTTATAGAAAACAGGTGGAGACACACTGGAACCAGCACATCCAATAGGAATGGGCAACACACACATTGCATGAATAAAACACATACACTGTATTTTTAATAAATCACTTTTTTGCTTAAGGCAGTTTCCAAGTTTTGACCCTGTTGTACCCCTTATTACAACATTGAAATCATAAAGAGACCCAGAGGACTCATACCTATTGCATATTGTCTGCAGGGACCATATTAGCTGGTGATGATAGAAGCAGGGAGAACTCAAAGCAAGGCTTCTATTAGTCCCTATCTTCAGGAACCATGGGAATGACATTTCTAACATCCTAGCAATCCTAGATGTTCCTTGTGTGTTATCTAGGGCTTAACATCTAAGAACATAAGAAGAGCCTGCTGGATCAGGCCAGTAGCCCATCTAGTCCAGCATCCTGTTCTCATAGTGGCCAACCAGATGCTAATGGGAAGCCTCCTGCAGTTTCCAGCAACTGGAATCCAGAAGCATACTGCCTTCAACAGTGGAGACAGAACATAGCCATTAGTAGCCTTTGATAGCCTTATCCCTCCATGAATTTGCCTAATCCTCTTTTAAAGCCATCCAACTTGGTGGCCATCACGGCCTCCTGTGGGAGTGAATTCCATAATTTAACTATGTGCTGTGTGAAGAAGTACTTTCTTTTGTCTGTCCTGAATCTTCCAACATTCAGCTAACAGAGAACTCCTATTAGCCATTGCTACTGTCACCAGGTAAATTAAGTTCAAAAAAGTGGAAAGGCCACAGCTGCAGGGCCTTTATAAGCCACATAAAACTAGGCCTGAACTCCAAAGGTATTGGGATTTGGGTGAATCAAAATGTTAAAATGTCCATCTTTTAGAGCTCTCCCTTTTTAAGACTAACTCCACCCCTAGTCAGGAATAGCTTTACTACATCAAGTGTTATCTCTGTCCCACAAGAGAACTGAAGTTCCCAGGGTTCCCTCAAAGCACTAAACCAGATTCTTATATTATTGGCACACAAATAAATCTAGTAAATGCTTCAACATTTATATGGTTGTGTACCTAATGTCAGTCTTATGAATGCTTACTTGGAAGTACTGAGTTCAACGGGACTTGCTCCCAGTTATGCACTGAACTGCATCCTGTCATTGCTCTGGCCTTGGGCTCAGAGTCAGAGAAGTTCAGAGCTTCTGTGCCACTGCCTGGGGACCCATACTGGGCTCCTGACATAGAGTGTGAGGCCACAGACCCTGCAGCTGATGGGCAAAACCAGAGACAGGACCCTCACAAGCACCTTCCTCTGAGTCCAAGGGATCACTTGCCAAAAGGCACAGAAGGCATGCCAGGCAAGAGGCCACAGAGAGAGATATGCCCATCTGCAAGCCAGAGTCCTGTTCCTTTAAGGATCACTATCTTTCCAGCAGAGAGCTTGAAGTAGCAGAAGCTCGTAAGGCCTCAGTTCACCTCCAGTCTTTGTTGGAGCAAGTTGCTCACTAGGCACTGTCCTTCGTGATGCAACCAGTGGCCTTACCACTTTGCCCACCATGCTGTTGGGCCTCATGGGTACGTGCCAGACAAATGAAACACAGCCTTAGGTTGTTCCAGGCTAAGCTGCATATTAGAGAAGCTCGAGCTGCTTCTCCTGCTATTTACATATCCAAACTATTTACACATTCAGAATTTAAAATTGCCAACCTCCAGCTGCATTTATTCTTCTGAAACAACACACAAACAACTTTGATTTGGAAACAAGTCATGCATCACTCTACTAGTGTAAATTGCCAAGGTTTTACAATTTACCATTCAACCATATGAATAAAATGGGTAGTATAAAGAGGGAGAGAGAGGCCAGCTGTAAAAACATAGCATCTCACATATGTAAGTGGAAGCATATGGTCCTTGCCCTAGTTGGCAAGTTCATTTAAAGATCATGACAAATTCAACAACAACAAAGTAATGTGAAATTATTAGCTATGTCCCACAGTAGGGCACAAGGAACTCTTAAAGAAATAATAAAATATTTTCAGCACAAGGTCAAGAAAATCATGCAGTTATGTTGAGAAACATAAAAGCAATTTAGAACAGATGCTAAGAGTCTTTTCAGAGATACCTGGAAGACGTAATGCCAGTACATCTAGGCTGCGGCACAACATGACCATCAGGTGTATTATACAGCTACGAGAGTGTATACTACAGCCAGCATGGATTTTTCACATTCCGCCATATTAAATTAAAAATACCTCACATGCCATTCTGATGCTTCCCATAAACTCATTTCAAACCAAATTCTTACAAAACTTATAGTCCTGAACTCAGAAACACTTGCTTAACAACCCTCTAAGTTTTCATGGTGATACGCAAAACACTAGGAGAGAATGGAGAGTTTAAAATCTAAAACAAGAATAAAATAATCCAGACTCCTGTTGGTCTTTTTTCTTTCGGTAGTCTCATAGCAATCAGCCATGTTCACAGAGTATATGTAATCCTATTACTGACCTTGCCCATACTCTGACCTTCACCTTCTGCAGTTTAAAAGTTTTTAAAAATGCCTGGCTAATTTTTAATTAATTTAAGAAATTTAACATTGGAGTATGATAGTGCAGGCATGCTCAGTGAGAACCAACTGACAGAGTTCTAAAAACCAGACTAACAGCTGTTTGGCTTGGCAGATCAGCTCCAGAAGGTAGTGCATGGAGAGTATTGCTCGACACCCTGGGCTCTCCAGTATGGAGTTCCGCAGGGGTCAGTTCTATCCCCCATGCTTTTCAACATCTACATGAAGCCACTGGGTGCAGTCATCAGGAGCTTTGGAGTGCGCTGTCATCAGTATGCTGATGACACGCAGCTCTATTTCTCCTTTTCATCTCTCTCAGGTGAGGCTGTCAATGTGCTGAACCGGTGCCTGATCGCGATAATGGACTGGATGAGAGCTAATAAACTGATGGTGGATGTTCAACCTGTCCTGGATGGGGTTGCACTCCCCCTGAAGGAGCAGGTTCGTAGCTTGGGCGTTCTTTTAAAACCATCCTTGTCACTTGAGGCTCAGGTAGCCTCGGTGGCACGGAACGCTTTCTACCAACTTTGGTTGGTAGCCCAGCTACGCCCCTATCTGGACAGAGACAATCTCGCTTCAGTTGTGCATGCTCTGGTAACCTCTAAATTAGATTACTGTAATGCGCTCTACGTGGGGCTGCCTTTGAAGACGGTTCGGAAACTGCAGCTTGTGCAAAATGCAGCGGCCAGATTGTTAACAGGGACCAGGCGGTCCGAACATATAACACCGATTCTGGCCCACTTGCACTGGCTGCCTGTATGTTTCCGAGCTCGATTCAAGGTGCTGGTTTTAACCTATAAAGCCTTACACGGCCCAGGACCGCAATACCTGATGGAACGCCTCTCCCGATATGAACCTACCCGTACACTTCGTTCAGCATCGAAGGCCCTCCTCCGGGTACCTACACAGAGAGAAGCTCGGAGGATGGTAACAAGAAAAAGGGCTTTCTCAGTGGTGGCCCCCGAATTATGGAACGATCTCCCTGCTGAGGCACGCCTGGTGCCAACATTATTATCTTTCCGGCGCCAGATTAAAACATTCCTCTTCTCCCAGGCATTTTAAGCATTTTAACATTTTAACATTTGAGGACTTCCGGGAAGTGGTGCTGGCTGGTGGTTGTCTCTGAGGGAGCTCTGCCTCAGAGGAAGCTTTTTTCAGGTTAAAAGCCAGCCAAGAGGAATCTTGGACTGGCTTAAATGTTCTCCAAGGTATAGGAGAACCGATCAGATCTTCCACAAGACTTCGTTGAGCTGTCGGCGGCTGGAATTGATCAGGAAATTCCTGAGATAAGAAGGCAAGCCGATCGGCTGAAGACGGAGTCAGGAATTCCACGCAAGCTGAACTGGAATAAAGCGAAGCGTTTTTTCTTCTCTAAAAAAAAAACGTTCTTAACCAGCGAGCCCACTTCTGCCTAAACCTTATCATTCGGCTTAAATTACTGCAATAAAAGGGATTTGTTTATGAATCAGCAATTGAGAAACCTGGGTGAGTCATACTTTTTCTCTTTTAAATATAATTAAGGAAGAAAGAAAATATAAACAACTTATATACTTTTTTTACGACAAAAAGCTGGCTTGAATTTGGACTTTTAAAGTTTAAAAACGGATGAGAGGTAATTATTATATTTTGGACTATTTTTCTCTTTGGACTATTTCTTGTTGGATGAATCCGCTGCTCGTATATGCTACTAATTGTTTAGTCTTGGCAACCAGAATTGTTTTGCATTCTTGGAAGCAGATAAGGACTGTGTTGTGCTGGCTGGATTTCAATAATAGGCCTGGAATATTAACTCTTCTTTTTGGTGGAGGGAAAAAAAGAAAAGAAATAGACTGCCCTTAGGTTCTGAAACAGTGATTAATATTAGAAATTAAAGGCCTCTTTTTGAAAATGACAACTAAAAAAACAACCAAGGCCCAGGGGCGAAGAGGTTCTATTGATACACAGGAAGAGGATATACCCCCAGAAATGTTTCAAAAAATAATGGAAGGGATTAATGCTATAAAACAGGAAATGAAACAGGAAATGAAAACTGAATTGACAGATATAAAAGACTATATTAAAACACAAGTGGATGAGATTAAAGGGACAATTGGGCAAATAAAGGAAGATGCAAAAAATACTAAAGAAAAGGTACAAACCTTGGAGAATAGAACAGATATACTAAATCTGGAACTAGAAAAAAATTTGGACTATTTAGCTGTGACTGAAATGAGAAATAAAGAGCATTGTTTGAGATTCCGTGCAATCCCTGAGGAAACAGGTGAAGACATTAGAGATAAAATTGTTAATGCTTTAGTAAAATTTCTGGACTTGAATGAAGATAGGATGGAATTTGAAATAGACAAAGTTTATAGAATTAACTCCAGATATGCAACAATGAAAAAAATTCCAAGAGATGTGCTTGTTCATTTCGTAAAGAAGACGACCAGAGATATGGTTTTACAGCAACACTTTAAATATACCTTTAAAATTGATGGTAAGGAAATACTGGTGATGAAGGAAATTCCTATTAGACTTTTACGTAAGAGAAAAGAATATGCTTTCCTTACAGAAAAACTTAAGCAATGCAAAATTCAATTTAGGTGGGGCGTCCCAGAAGGAGTGATTTTTACATTCAGACAACAGAAATACAGACTGAATACTGTTCAAAAAGCAAGGGACTTCTTGAGAAAAGCTTCAAAAGATATGGAAGAAGATAAACTCAAAGATATGGATATAGTTCCTGGGAAACAAAGTCAACAAGGATATGCAGAGGAGGGGAAGGAAGATGATGGATCAAAAGGAGCATCAGGCAAATTTTAAAATACACGCTTAATGATGGATTACAAATACCTAACTTGGAATATAAATGGAGCCAACACGGCGCAGAAGAGAAAGAAAGTGTTTCATTATTTGAAAAAATTAAAATTGGATATAATTTGTCTACAAGAAACTCATATTCAGAAGAAAGATTCCAAATATTTGATTTGTAAAAATTTGGGTGAAGAATTTATTTCAGCTGGACCAAAAAAAAAAAATGGAGTTGTTCTCTATATTAACCCACAATTGCTTCCTAAATTGGTATTATTGGACGATAGTGGTAGATTTGTGGGGGTTGAAATTACTTTACAAGGTACAAACATTTTGATAGTGGGTATTTATGCCCCCAATGAAGATAAAACAAGGTTTTATACAGGACTTATGGAAAAATTGTCAGAGTTTTCATATGAGCATTGGTGTGTCATGGGTGACTGGAATGGGGTAATCTCACCAAAAATTGATAGGCTTTCTGAAAAAAATATCAAAGAGACACAAGGTAAATTACCGAAGATTTGTTTTGAACTCATGGAACATTTAGAATTGGTGGATACCTGGAGATATATAAATGATAATGCAAAGGAATTTACTTATTTTTCAGAAAGACATAAAACATTTTCGAGGATTGATATGATTTGGATGTCAAAAATTTTAGCGAAGGATATTTTTAAAATGGATATATTACCAAAAACTTTTTCGGACCACAATCCTGTGATATTAACTTTAAAAAAAAAAAATCTTGGATTTAGATGGAGACTAAATGAATCTTTATTACAGAATGATAAAGTAGTACAAGAATGTAAGAAGAAATTAAAGGAGTTCTTTGAATATAATTTATATAAAGGAACAAGTGGAAATATTGTTTGGGATACTAGTAAGGCATTTATGAGGGGATACTTTATTAAATGTAATTCTGAATTAAAAAAAAAGAAACAACAGAAAATGCAATTAATTTTGGAAGAAATAAAACAAAAAGAGGAAGAATTGAAAAAGAATCCAGCTAAAGTTTCTATTGTAAATCAAATTAAAATGTTACAGAAGCAAGTATCAATGTTGACAGTTAGAGAAATTGAAAGGAAATTAAATTTTGCTAAACAAAGGACTTTTGAATTTGCAAATAAACCTGGGAAATGGTTAGCATATAAATTAAGAAAAGAACGTCAAAAAATATTATTTTAAAGATACAAGAAGGAGATGAGACGCTGACAGATAATGTAAAAATCAAAAAGATTTTTCATCAATATTACTCAACATTGTATAAGTGTCAAGAAATTCCATCTGAAAAAATAGAAGAGTATTTATCTAAACAGAATTTGCCGAAAATTACAGATTTTCAGAGACAAGTTATTAATGGCCCTATTACGTCAAGAGAGATATCTGAAGCTATAAATAAAATTAAATTAGGAAAGGCGCCAGGACCAGATGGGCTATCTGCAATGTATTATAAATGTTTGGAGGAAGAACTCTTGCTACCCTTACAGTCTACAATGAATTCTATTTTGCAAGAGGGAAAGATACCGGATAGTTGGAAAAATGCTAATATAACATTAATACCTAAAGAGGACCAAGATTTAACTAAAACAAAAAATTATCGGCCAATATCTCTACTGAATAATGACTATAAAATTTTTACAATGATTTTGGCTGAAAGATTGAAAATAATATTGCAACAATTTATTCAGGAAGATCAATCAGGGTTTTTACCTAAAAGACAATTACGTGACAACGTCAGGAATGTTTTGAATGTGTTGGAATATTTAGAACAACGAAATGATAAACAAGCAGCTTTGATTTTTTTAGATGCTGAAAAAGCATTTGATAATTTGAATTGGAAATTTATGTTCCAGGTTTTGGAGCAAATGGATTTTGGAGACAACTTTATAAAATGGATCAGATCGATTTATACATCACAGAAGGCCCAGATAATTGTTAATGGAGACTTAACGGATTCATGTGAAATACAAAAGGGTACAAGACAGGGATGTCCATTATCTCCCCTTTTATTTATTCTGGTTTTAGAAGTGCTGCTTAGAGATATAAGGCAAGATAAAAGGATTTCGGGATTAAAAATAAAAAAAGAAGAATATAAATTGAGAGCATTTGCTGATGATTTGATAATTGTACTAGAAAACCCTTTGGAAGGAATTCATATATTGATGGACAAATTAAAAGAATTTGGACCGTTAGCAGGATTTAAGATCAACAATCAAAAAACAAAGATGTTGGTGAAAAATTTAACTTTAAGGGAACAGAAAGAGTTAATGGACAAGACAGATTTTACAATAGAAAAAAAGTTGAAATATCTAGGCATCATCATGACAAATAAAAACTCAAAGCTGTTTCATAATAATTACGAAAAATTATGGACAGAGATTAAGAAAGACTTGCTAAGATGGGATAAACTACAACTGTCATTAATGGGTAGAATATCTGTGATAAAAATGAATGTATTACCGAGAATGATGTTTTTGTTTCAAACAATACCTGTAATATCCTCTGATTTACCTTTTAAACAATGGCAAAAAGATATTTCTAAATTTGTATGGCAAGGAAAAAAACCAAGAGTTAAATTTAAATTACTTCAAGACGCTAAAGAAAGAGGAGGACTGGGATTACCAAATTTGAGACTTTATTTTGCTGCCTGCTGTTTAGTCTGGATAAAGGAATGGATTTTATTGAGGAATAAAAGACTATTGGATTTGGAGGGCCACAATCTGAAGTGGGGATGGCATGGATATCTATGGTATGACAAAGTAAAAGTAAACGTAGACTTTAACAATCATTTTATAAGACGTTCTCTGTTGAAAATATGGAATAGATACAAACCAAGGTTTTATTCGAAAATACCATTATGTGTCTCAAGTCAAGAAGCGTTTTATAGAAGAGAAATGTCTGGAAAAGAGAAATGGTTAACTTATCAAGAACTATTAGAAAATGTACATGGAGAATACACAATGAAAGAGAGAGAACAATTGATAAAGGAAGGATATAGTTTTCATTGGTTTGCCTATTTACAATTGTTAGAAAGATATAAAATGGACAAGAAAATGTATGGGTTTGAAATAAGTAAATCTGATTTTGAAATAGGTTTGTATACAAATGATGAAAACATAATTGCAAAAATGTATAAACTTTTATTGAAAATGGATATGGAGGAAGAGCAAGTAAAAGAGTGCATGGTAAAGTGGGCAAAAAATTTTGGTCATAACATACAAATGGATCAATGGGAAAATATGTGGAAAAAAGGCTTGAAATTTACATTATGTTATAATCTTAAAGAAAATTTTTATAAAATGATGTACCGTTGGTACATGACTCCAGAAAAGCTGTCAAAAATGTATAGTAATGTCTCTAATGTTTGTTGGAAATGTAAACAACAAGAAGGATCTTTTTATCATATGTGGTGGTCATGTAAAAAGGCGAAATTATTCTGGGCACAGATAGGTAGGAAGATGCAAAAAATTTTAAAGATAAATATTCAGTCAAAACCAGAATTTTTTTTACTGGGTTTTATGGATAAACAAATAGAAAAGAAATATGGAAGAATATTATTATATATGATTACGGCAGCAAGATTATTATATGCACAAAAGTGGAAAATGGAATCAATACCAACAATGGAAGAATGGCTACTGAAATTAATGGACTTAGTAGAAATGGATAAATTGACGTGTTTACTTAGAGAAAAATCGACAGATACATTCCTTAAGGATTGGAAGCCTCTCTTAGACTTTTTGTCGAAAGATCAAAATAAAATGATGATACTGGGATTTGATGATTAATTAAGACAGCTTATGGAGAAAAGGGATTCTGTATGTACATATTAAGGGACAGGTTTGATGTATATTATATACTTATAGCTGATCTGTGACAAATCGGAAGTCAACCATTTTATTTTTATTTTTTGTTGTAGTATTGTTATGTTTTTTCTTACTTTGTTTTGTTTGTTTTTTGGAAAAATTTGAATAAAAACTATATAAAAAAAAAAAAAACATTTTAACATTTAACATCCTATTACATTCTACTATTTAGTATGCTAGTATATTGGTATTTTTAATGTGTTTAAATTGTTTAATATTGGTTTTAATTGTATTTTGATGTTTTGCTTGTTTGTTGTGAACCGCCCAGAGAGCTTCGGCTATGGGGCGGTATAGAAATTTAATAAATAAATAAATAAATAAATAAATAATCAGGAGGCCACAACCATACCAGACATTTATTCCACTTTAGACAGTCATGGCTTCCCCCAAAGAATCCTGGGAAGTGTAGTTTGTGAAGGGTGCTGAGAGTTGCTAGGAGAAAACCTATTCCCCTCACAGAGCTACAATATCACTCAATATCACAATGGGGTCATTGGCAATAGGGTTGCCAGGTTCATGGCCTGAGACTGATCCTGTATCTTTAGGAGAAGAGAAAGTCAGCTAAGTGCAGGTGTTCTTGCAACACTAATGAGAAAAACCACAAGGTGGAATTCTCCCTTCCCCACCTTTAAAGGTACAGAAGACCTCTTGGCTGCCAAGTCTGGCCTCCAAGAGGTCTTCTGTATCTTTAAAAGTTGTGCAGGGGAACGGAGAATTCCACCTTGTGGTTTTTCCTATTACAGGGTTGCAAGAACACCTGCACTTGGCTGACTTTCTCTGCTCCTAAAGATACAGGATCAGTCTCAGGCAATGAACCTGGCAATCCTAGACTGCTGACAGTTGTTGGGAGACTCCTATTCCCCTGACAGGACTGTGGCCAGAGTGGTTTAACAGTCAGCCCCTCTTCCCAGAGAATTCTGGTGACGGTAGCTCTGTGTGGGAAATGGGGCATCTCCGAGTAACTCTCAGCACCCTTCACAAACTACACTTTACAGGATATTTGGGGGGGAAGCCATGACTGTTTAAAGTGGAATAAATGTCTGGTGTAGATGTGGTCAGGCCCAGCTTTGCTTTAAATTTGGGTGACAGTCTACACGTGTCTGCTGTAGAATAAAAAGGTGGGGAAAACCCCCAAAAATTATATTGTTAGCAATATTTTCCTTTTGGAAAGGAAAGGAAAGGGGCTTTCCCTCTGTCCAGTGCCCACCCACCCAATCTCCTCCTTCCCCCCCCCATAGTCAGTCTTGCCTATCCTAAGAATGATTGCACGGGAGTAAATCCCATTGAACTCAATAAGCATGCAAATTATCAAACCTGCCTTTCCCCTCCCTCCTTCTCCCTCTCGCCTCTCCCCTTCACCTCCCCTCCCTTTCCCCTGTCCTCTCCCCCTCTCCTCCTCCTCCCTTCTTCCTCCCCTTACCACTCCAGCCCTCCTTCCCCTGTGGTCAGTTTTGCCTATCCTAAGCATGATTGCATGGGAGTAAATCCCATTGAACTCAATAAGCATGCAAATTATCAAACCTGCCCTTCTGCCCCCTCCCCCTCTTGCCTGCTCCTATCTCCCTCCTCCCTTCTCCCCTCTGCCTTCCCTCCCCCTCCCTCCTTCTCCCCCATGGTGAGTTTCATCTATCCTAAGCATGATTGCAGGGGAGTAAATCCCATTGAACTCAATAAGCCTGCAATATGCTCAGAGGCACATATTACCAAATTCTTCCAAGTTGCACAGGAAGTGGATTGGACTATGAAAAACCAACCCAATTTGTGTTTGCACTTTTACTAATTTGTAGGGCAGTACAATATCTCAGAGAGGAGGTCAGTTCTCCTGCTGTCCTGGTGCCTTCACTATAGCTGCCCAATTTCCCTGCTTTTTAAAAGTTAATAGAAATATTTGTTGGCTATAGGTGCATTCTCAAACCACAAGGGGTTTTTGCTTATTAGTGAATTGCATTACAGTTGACACAGCAGATTCTGGTTATCACTTTTTTAAAAATGCAGATGTGCTCATCAAAGCCTCATAGTTAAAATTACTTTAGTCAATTATGCAAAAGTAGTATCTCCAAAAACATTTCTTTCTCTCTGCCTCCGAAACTGGAATTGTTAGACAACTAGAAATCTTTCCTGGGAATTGCAAAATGACATGCGATTCTATAAAACATAGGACAGGTGCTAAGATGTTATTGACTTTACCACCAAATTAGTACCCGCTATGAAATTTCTAGAACTGCTTTTATGAAGTGTGACACAGTGGCTTGATTCACACAGCATGCTAAGTCAAACAGATCTTGGTTACAGCTCATGGTTAGTCTGGAGAGATCTAAACCATGAGACTGGGTTTCGATAGCAATCTAAATCAAGCCATGGCTTAGCTCAGTACAGCACAGCAACAAAACTGCTGGGGAGGAGCGATGCAGTTTATAATCGTCTCCTTGGGAGCCTGCATACTTGTGCATTTGCACTAAACCATGGTTTGATTTAACATGATGTATGAACCAGGCCAATGAATGTCTTTAAGAAAATCTCAGAATTACACAAGAATCACTCATTTGAATAATGAATTCAGACAGTGAATACTAACAAAATTGGAACCCAAACAGGGCTATTTATTCATTATTATAAGTTTCTTCTGATTGCATGTAGATGTGATGAACAATGGGAGCCAAGTGGACTGATGACTATAAAAATTGCCAGCAAGATTATAAACTGTATAAGAGGAACCTGCAACAAAATGTTGTGTTATTTGAGTTCTCCTGTTCAGAATACCTTTCTTCTCCCCTTCCCTCCCAATATTATACACAAACACACCAAATCAGTCAGCCTTCCATGCCCACTGAACATGCTCAATACTCATTGGGCTGTTTTGGAATGCTCCCCCCGGGTTTTTTGTTTTGTTTTGTTTTGTTTTCCTAAAGATTTTTCTGCTTATGCAAACCTAGGGACTATTCCAAGTCTTATGATAGCTTCCTGTGGCACTGATGTTTTGGATAGATAAGGACTGGCACTCAGAGAACTGAGGTCACTGTTAGTGTATGCAAGGGTATTCTACAATAAAATGGATGCTGCGCTGCATTTACATGCAATTTTGGGTGCATTTCTCCTAATGTATTTTTGTATGCAATTTTGTCTCGTTTATGCATCTTTGCAAGCAATTTTTTCTGTAATAGAAAGCATTTTGTATGTACAATAACTATCATTAATATACACATTTTTGCATACACTTTTCACTTTCACTTTTCATTAATATACATATTTTTGCATACACTTTTCACTTTCACTTTTCATTAATATACATATTTTTGCATGTGATTGGGGAACTGCATCTCAAAATTCAGAGCAATGTTAATTTCAAAGAAGAGCTGTGTTTTGCCTGCATATTGGTTTGGAAAGTGCCGATCTGGTAGGTTTGCAAGCTGGACAAATGTCTCTTCCATCCCTAGTGGCAGTGGTCTGTCTTTAAATCTCAGGCCATTGAAAATGAGCTACAATGCAACTAACTTTTTATATTATCTCTGCTACTGTCCTAAGCAGATTTAACCAGAAAACAATGTGACTTACTTATGAGTAAACATGTTTCAGAGTAGGCAAAGAGAAATCTAAGCCACACTAATTTTTCTACAGCTGCTCGAACAATAGGTCTCCTTGCAACACATTTCTGTTCTGCAGGTATTCTATGTCGCCAAAGTCTGTTTTAAAACAATACACACCCAGTATCCATTACCTGTTCATACTGATTTCAGTGGGCTGCCTGCTAAAGGTGCTCTAACGAGACTGTCTGAGTCCAGGGACCGCTTCATTCAGCTTGACATTTATACTGACAGCCCATATGTACAAATGGCTCAACTGCTGATGTTCCAGACAAGATCAGCTCCTTGGCATTTCTTTTCCTTTGGGAGAAAAGAAACTTGAAATAGCCTTTAAAACAGAAACAAGTGATGCTAAATACCCCACCCCTTCCTCAACCATTGACCTCAGAGTTTGAGTTCATTACTAGTATCCTGCAAATCCAAATTGACCTGGCTGGTCTACTTTATTGATTATTTCCAAGATTATAAAGACAATTGGCATGCTTGCTTTAACAGAGTTTGGAAAAGTTACTTTTTTGAACTACAACTCCCATCAGCCCCAGCCAGCGCCATGCTGGCTGGGGCTGATGGGAGTTGTAGTTCAAAAAAGTAACTTTTCCAAGCTCTGCTTTATAAGCAATTCATTTCATTATAATGTGTATATTCACAGTACTTATATAAGCAATCTGTTCCACAAGGTTACTTTTTTCTTTGTGCTGTTGAACACTTAAACTATTATACAGCTGCAGTCCTATCTCATTTACCTGTAAGTCTCATTGAACTCAGTGGGGCTTACTTCTGAATAGGCACATCCAGAGTTGCACTGTAAAAAGCTTTTTAACTTTCAGGGAACAACCATTGTCTCCATCAAGCAATAAGAGTTGCCTTGAGCCGGCCATCTAGGATTCTAAATCAAGACAAAGATGTCAACTTTTGAGGCTAAACCAGCAATGATTTGACAATATGTGTGCATGTAATGAAAACAGCCATGCTGTGTTCCTTAGGATGTTTTCACACAGCACATTTACTTCATTGTATATGAGCCTGTTGTCTCCTTAAAGTATCGTCTGTGTGAGGGGAGTTGTCTAGGCAGGCAGGGAGAAGGTGGACTTCTTCCTGCCCCAAATGTGCCTTTTACCAGTTACAGCTAGTGTGCCACCTATAGCCATTCTTGGACAGGGATAGCCTGGCTCTGGTGATTCATGCACTGGTAACTTAATTATTGAAATGCTCTCTGTGTGGGGCTACCCTTGTGCCTGGTCTAGAAGCTCCAGCTGGCATAGAATGCTTATAGCTAGACTTTTGATGGGGACAGAATAACACTAGCACATACCTACAGTGCTTAAAAGCTCGCAGTGGCTGCCTATATGTTACTGGACCAGGTTCAAGGGTCTGGTATGAATATAAAAGGCCCTTAACAACTTGGGTCCAGGATATCTTAAGGACGACCTGGTTGCTTATATCCTGGCCTGATCACTAAAATCTTTGGGGGAATCTCTGCTGGTTGTCCCTATTGAGGGACTTTTTAGAACAGTTTTTAACACTTTTGATTTTTTCCACATTTTTTCAAATCCTGACTCGCAGGTTACATTTACAGACATTTATCAGAATCCTGACATGGAGTCCTTTTTTTGCTATTTTTTGGAATTTTGACCAAGGAGTCACTTTCCCCCCACTTTTATCAGAAACCTTATGCTAAGAGACATTTTATGACCATTTTTGACACTTTTGATTTTTTAAAAGGTTTTCTTTCCCTTTTTTGCCATCCTGAACCAGACACACCCTTCTCAATATTTTTTGAATCTTCACCAGGGAGTCCTGTTTTTTGCACTTTCTCCACCAAATTGGCTTTTGGGCAGCAATTTAGGACAGTTTGTGGTACTTATGAAATTTTTCACCTACTTTGGAATCCTGACATGCAGGTCACAGTTTTTGACCATTTTTTTGCCATTCTGATCCATACTCACTACTTTCAATATTTTTCACACTGTTGGCTGGGGAGTCACGTTTTTCATACTTTTCATGCCAAGTTGGCTGTCGAGCAGCATGCTTGCAGGACAGTTTTTGGCACTTTGAAATTTTTCAGAATCCAGACCCGTGAGTGATACTTTTGACCATTTTTTGTCATTCTGACTGGACAGTCTATTTTCAATATTTTTTGGAATCTTAACCAAGAAGCCACATTTTCCCCACTTTTTTGGGAAAATTGGCTATTGAGCAGCAATTTAGGACTGTTTTTGGCACTTTGGAAATTTTCCTCATTTTTCAGTATCCTAACTTGTGGGTTACAGGTTTTGACCATTTCCCCCCCCCCCATTCTGACCTGGACTCACTATTTTCAATATTTTTTGGAATCTGGACCAGGGAGTCACATTTTTCACACTTTTCTTAACAGATCCAATGTTGAGCAGCATTGTAAAATTGTTTTTGGCACTTTTCAAATGTTTCACGTTTTCCAGAATCTTAACCCGCAGGTCACATTTTTTTTACCACTTTTTGCCATTCTGACCTGAACTTGCTATTTTAAATATTTTTCAGAATCTTGACTGAGTCGTCTCATTTTTTGCAGTTTTTCTGCCAAACTGGTTGCTGGGCAGCATTTTAAAACAGCTTTTTGCACTTTTCTGATGTTTCACATTTTTCTGAATCATGACCCACGGGTCAATTTTTAATTATTTTTCCATTCTAAATTGGACTCACTATTTTCAATAGTTTTCAGAATCTTGACCAGGGAGTCACATTTTTCACACTTTTCCTGCTAAATTTGTTACTGAGCAGCATTTTAGAACCATTTGGAGACTTTTGAAATTTTTAACATTTTTCAGAATCCTGACCTGTGGGTCACAGTTTTTGCCATTCTGATCGGACTCATTATGTTCAATATTTTTCAGGATCTTATCTGGGGGGGTCACATTTTTCTCAATTTTTGCCATCAAATTGGCTGTTGAGCAGCATTTTAAATCCATTTTCAGCCATTTTCAGATTTTCTGACCTTTTTCTGCAAGTCTGACCTGGACTCACTATTTTCAATATTTTTGAGGATCTTGACTGGGGAGTCATGTTATAAACACTTTCCCCACCAAATTGGTTCTTGAGCAGGTTTATAGAACCATTTTTGGTAATTATTCATATTTTTGGAAATCCTGATTCCTTGGGTCACATCTTTTGTAGAATTTTTGCCATTCTGATCTGGACACACTATTTTCAATATTTTTTGGAATCTTAAGCAGGGAGTCACATTTTTTTCACAGTTACCACCAAATTGGCTGTTGAGCTGGATTTGGGGGCTGTTTTTGGCACTCTGGAAAGTTTTCACATTCTTCAGAATCCTGACCCACGCGTCACATGTTTTTACTCTTTTTGCTGTTCTGGCACGGACTGTCTATTTTCAATATTTTTTTGAATCTTCACCAGGTAGTCTTGAATAATTTTAATAAAGGCATCTCCAAATCCATGATGTTGCAAAACCTGAAAAAGAAAGTTCCAATGCAGCGAATCAAATGCTTTCAAAGGATCCGACTTGAAGATGGTTAATGGTTTGTGATATTTTCTGCTTTGCCAAATGATGTTTAATAGACATCTGACAGGGTCTGAAATTTGTCTACCATTAATAAAGCCAATTTGATCTGGATTAATGATTGTGGGCATAATGAGGCTAAGTCTATTGCCCAGGACTGAAGTGAAAATGTTTCAGAATCTTTTCCCGCCAAATTGGCTGTTGAACAGGATTTTGGGACTGTTTTTAGCACTTTGGAAATTTTTCACAATTTTTGGAATCCTGCCCTGCGAGTCACATTTATACACCATTTTTTGCCACTCTGACCTACATTTTCTATTTTCAATATTGTTCGGAATCTTAACCAGGGAGTGAAATTTGTGCAGTTTTACCACCAAATTGAGTGTTCAGTAGCATTTTAGGACTGTTACAGGCACTTTTGAAATTTTTCTCATTTTTCGGAATCCAGACCTGTGGGTCATATTTTTGACCAATTTTTGTCATTCTGACCAGGACTCACTATTTTCAATATATTTTGGAATTTTGACTAGGGAGTCACTTTTTTTACCACTTTTGCCACAAAATTGGTTGTTGAGCAGCATTTTGGGGTATTTTTGGTATGTTTGAAATGTTTCATATTTTTGGGAATCCTCACCCACCTGTCACATAGTTTTACCTTTTTTTGAAATGCAAACCTGGTTTTAATTGGAATTTTAACCAAGAAATCACCCCCCTCTTTTTCAGGAAAATTAGCTTTTGAGCAGCATGTTAGGCCAGTGTAGGGCACTTATGAAATTTTTAACATTTTTTGGAATTCTGACAATGCAGTTCACATTTTTGGACCATTTTTTGCCATTCTGACCTGGACTTACTCTTTTTAATATTTTCCAGAATCTTGACCAGGAAGTCACATTTTTCCCATTTGAGGGCATTTTTTGGAATTCTGTCCACCAAGTCACAGTTTTCTTGGAACTTTAATTGGTGATTTATGTTTTGGGCATTTTTAGGAATTCTGACTATGGTTTCATATGTTTGTACATTTTTCAGAATTCTGACTTGTAAGTCACATTTTTTAGTGTTTTTTCAGAATCCTTATGAGTAAGTCACATTTTTAGATGTTCTTTGGAATCCTGATCAGCAATTCATAGTATGTGTGTGTGTTTCAGGAAGGTGACCAGCAGGTCAGTTTTTTGTGTGCTATTCCAAATGCTGAACAGCAAGTAACATTTCTGGATATTTTTCAGAATCCTCACAGGTTTCATATTTTTGACATCTTTAGGAATCTTGACCTGTGATTCATGTTTAGGGCTTTTTAAAAAACAATCCTGGAGTTGCACTGTTTTTTGACCGTTTTCCTAATCCTGACTGGAGAGTCACAGTTTGGGGCTCTCTTTAAAAAAAAAAAAAAAAAAAAATCCTGACCAGCAATTCACATATTTGGGCATTTTTGAACAATGAGTCATCATTTTGGATGCTTTTCATGGTCTTGACTGGCAATTAACATTTTTTGATGTCTTTCAGAATCCTGAAATCACATTTTGGGATATTTTTCAAATCCTGCCCCACGGGTCACTTTTTGGGGCTATGTTCACAATCCTGGGTCATTTTTCGGCATTTTTTTGTTTATTTGCTTTTGATTCTTGAGCTATTTGATTTTTGGTTTTCAACTTTTTTTTGAATCCTTACTGGCAATTCATGTTTTGCAGTATTTTTTTGGAATCCTGACTGATGAGTCACATATTTTGACATTTTTGATAATTCTGACCTATTATTCAGGTTTGGGGGCTTTTTTAAAAAAAAATTGGAATCAACTAGCGATTCATTTTTGTTGTTGTTGTTTTTCAGAATCCTGACCAGCAATCCACGGTTTCAGGCATTTTTCGGACTCCTGATAGATGGGTCATGTACTCTGGCTTTTTTCCAGAAACTTACTTGTCATTCATATTTTATGGCCTTCTTCAGAATCCTGAGCAGCGTTTTATGTTTTTGCACTTTATCAGGAATCCTGATGTGCAGTTCACCTTTTCAGGCCTCTTTTCAGAATTTTACCCACAGTTTATATTTGTGGGTATTTTTTTGGAATCCTAACCTGTGGGTCACAATATTGGGCTTTTTCAGACTGCTGAGCCACAGATCACATTTTCTTGTATTTGGGGGGGAACTGACCTGTGGGTAATGTTTCTGAGTGTTTCCCAGATTTCTGACCCACGGTTCAAGTTGTCTGGCATTTTTCAGAATCTTGACCTGCAGTTCACCTTTTCAGGCTTGTTTTGGAATCCTGTACTTTATACTGTGGTTGTAAACCCCAATTACTTATGTTCAACTATACTGATTTATTGAGACTTCCCTTTTCTAGTGAAGACATGGTTTTTAATTTATTAATAGTGTTGTGCTTCATAACTTCCAGCAGGTATTTGATTTGTATGGGTTTCTTGGAGTACATTTGACTCCAATAATGGATTGGTAAAATTACATTGTTTTTTAAATAGATGGAGTGTTATGCCTTGCTCTTTGAAATTAATCAGACTGAAAATGTTTTAAATTAGGCATGGTCATGCCCAATAGTTTATATAAAATTTAATCTCCTTGACTTAAATATAAATCTTTCCCACTGACATTTTTCCTCTTCAAATTAATAAATACACAGGAGACAGGACTGTCTGTCTACTTCAGGAGTCATTATGTGTGGGACTTGGCAGCAGCAAAAAATATTAAAATCCCAGATGTGTTTTCTTGGTTCTTAGAGGGACCAACCCTTTTAGTAATCAAGAAAAAAAACCTTTCAAAGACAAAGCCCAAGGATAAAATCTCACTCATCATATGTTTTAGCCTATGCCTTTAAGACAGTTTCATGCCACTGCATTATCAGATCTTGGAATTATATTTCCATAATTAAAGATCAGTCCATTTATGATGTAGCTGCCATTCCTTTCTATGCAAGATGCTAATTGAACCTTGATTCTGTGCACTGTATTCATTTCCTGGCAACAGGAAATGTGCAATTAACTAGCCTCCAGTAATTACATTATTATGGGATTTGAGGGTTGAGATGGATGATTTCTATGAATCCCCATTCCAGCCTCTGATTTGGGATCTGCAAAGGAAGAAACCCGCTCTACTGGTCAGACTAGTTCCATTCATAAGTTAATGGATTCAGCCAAGTCTATCAAGCGACCTCATTAACATGAGTAAGAATCAGCCAGGAGAGCAATGTGAGCCATAAAAACCCTTTCAGGAGAAAGGCCTCCCCAACAACAAGGAAGTAGTGAATCTTGGGGTGAAGCTGGAAAGACACTCAGAGAAGATTTCTCTCTGTGTCTGAACCCCCAAAGCTACAGGCTTTGGGGAACAAGATCTGATGGACTGTTAAAGCTGAGCACCCCTCCATATTATGCTCTCCTTAGCTTAGAGAAGTCATTTTTAAATGTTTCACTATTCAAACAATGTGGGCAGATTTGCTATCAGATATATTAGCAGTTGAACAGATGTTTAGTGTTCAGACTAGTTTAAGATCATCATGTTCACTATGACAACTTTCTGAAGTAGGTACCAGTTTAGGGACTGAACATTCAAACTGGAGAACACAGAGTCATAGCTGAACAGAGATACCTCAGAGGCCCAATTCTGTTCAGCCATACTGACTCTTAAATACTAAAATATATGAGATCAAAAGAGCTACTTCAGGTGATGCAGCTTGGGCAGCTGCTTTGAGGGGTATACATCATATGCAATATAACTTTCTCTGCCCATGAGCACATAAACAAATGATCCATTGCTTTTATTTGGTCACATTTATGAAATCCAGCAGTTTTGAAAGGCCTTGGGAACCTTATTTTATTATCTGCCTCATTAGCATATGTGATGAAGCTCCACCTTTCCTCAATAAATGCATTTTTACATTTTTGCCCTTACACTCTTCAATTTTTGAGTCAGTTTTTCCATTGATGCTAATTGTCACACTTTGCTATACCACAGAGAGATGGAAATACCTTTCAGATCTTTCCAAAATCATGCAATTAGTGCCCAAGCTGCAACTAATAAGAAACCAATTACCTGTTGTATCTTTAAGGGCCTGATTTTCATTCAAAAATAAATTTAATAAAGCTGATTCTGGAGTTTTATGAAACACCTGTTTTGTATTTTTTTCTAGTTCTGTAAACACCAAATCCCAGAATTTGGCAACCTTGCCACACATCCACCACATGTGGGGGAAAGAGCCCATCTCTGAACACTCCCTCCAGTGGGCGGGAGATAGTTGTACTAATATATAACTTGATAGGGGTGAGATATCATTTTTTGCACTACTTTGAGCATTAGTTCCTTTGTGGCCACCAATACTGAGAGGCATGGAAATTTGGTCCACATAGATATCCATACTGCATCTTCTATCTTTATATCTCACTCCATTTCCCACAATCTTCTTAGACTATCTGGTGAGCCTATATCTCAGACACAGACCTTGACTGTGCTAGAGACCACTTTGACTGTGAGTGCTGCAAGACCCTCTCCTTACTTGCTGGCCTCTTTCCACCTCGCCTGGGAAGGTGGGGCCCTGACTGACAAGCAGTAGCTATAAAAGCTGCTACTACCTGAAGATGCCGGAGACAATCTTGACTGTGGGGTGCTCTTTCAGGGCTTCCGTTTGGGCCAAAATTGGATTTTTCTGGTCAATTATTTTTGCTGTTATTGAGATTATGTTTTTGAATTTTATTCTTGGACCTTATCATGAATTATAATGGTATTGTATATTTCTTAAGATGTTTTCATTAACTTATTGTTTGAACATTTGAATTTTGTTTTGTAACAGTGAATTATGTAACTTCTGGGAGGAAGGGCAGGATATAAATTTAATAAATAAGCAAATAAACATTGTGAGCTGCCTTGAGCATAGATTACTATGGAAAGGCACCATACAAACCATGATGATGATGATATATGCAAGAAGTGCATAAATGTGTGATACCAGACCCTTGCCTATACTTTCTAAAGACTACAACAGAACTTCCAATGGAGTAAGATCCCTCAGAGCGTATCTCTTGATATCAGGTCTGCTGTTTGACAAATGTCAATTCAAGCTCCCCTTGGGTACATGGAACTAGTTATGAAGTTCTTTGAATCTTTGTTTACAAAACACTTTCAGTGCCAGTCCCCAACAAATATTAAAACCTCATATCCTCTGCTTCCTCAGCAGAGGATCTTAATAGGTTTTGTTTGGTGGAGCAAATGTAATAGCTATTAAAATTTACCAAATATAAAAGGAAAATTATAATGGAACATTGGATGAAGCTGCAATTCTGTTAGGTCACACAAAAGATTCCATTGGGGGAAATAACTAATAGAAAAAATGCTTATATTCACAACGTTGTTGCTCAGTTGAAGTCTATTATATTGCCCTTGATAATGGCTACATAAATTAGAAAACATAGCTAAAGTGGTGACGCATACAGATTTCACACACACAGATAAATATATATAACAAAAAGAAAATGTGTATCTGCAGTCTTTTCATTTTGTTCCAGAGGCAAATGCATTATTTGTACCATCTTGAGTTGCATTTATTGTGAGTTATATTTTATTGTGAAACTTTGTCCTATAGTTAACTCTTTTTTTAGTGGAAATTGTCAGTTTGTCATTTTTACTCTAGTTAATTAAATTATTGTTTAACCTTCTTGCAGACTTGTGGGTACTTTTGGACCCCAGGTATACTTTTAATTGTGTAATTTACACATCAGTAGACTTCCTGGGGTGTCCTCCTAGGACACTGTCACAAATTTTAATCTGTAAAACATCCCCAAGTTTCAGCCAGTTACTCCTTATTGTTTTCCTTCTAGAAACAAAAAAACACTGGGGGGGGTGAGAAATACCCCAGCAAAAAGCCTTGGGGGCACGTTTCTGCCCTTTATTGTGTAATTTACACATGAGTAGACCTACAGGGTTGTACTTCTACAGTATTGTCACAAACTGTCACCTGTACACCATCCCCATTTTTTAGCCAGTTATCGCTTAACAATTTCCTTCTGGAAACCAAAAAACAAACAAACACTGGGGTCCAAAAATAGTCCAGAAATCATGTTGTTTACTCAATATGCATGGAGAAGGGGCCACCGTATAAGAATACAAAAACACAAGAACAGCCTGCTGGATCAGGCCAGTGGCCCGTCTAGTCCAGCATCCTGTTCTCACAGTGGCCAACCAGATGCCCATGGGAAGCCCATGGACCTGAGTACAACAGCAATCTTCCCACTTGGGATTCCCAGCAACTGGCATTCAAAGGCATGCTGCCTCTGAAAGTGATTATGATAGCACAGCACAGCCATCATGGCTAGTAGCCATTGAAAACCTTATCCTCCATGAATTTGTCTAATCCTTTTTGGTGGCCGTCACTGCCTGTTCTGAATTCCATTGTTTAACTATGCACTGTGTGAAGAAGTACTTTCTTTTGTCTGTCCTGAATCTTCAGACATTCAGATTCATTAAATGTCCCCACATTCTAGTGTTATGAGAGAGGGAGAAAAATGTTTATCTACTTATCCACTTTCTCCATGCCATGCATAATTTTATACACTTCTATCATGTTACCTCTGACTCACCTTTTCTCTAAAAAGCCCCAAATGCTGCAGCCTTACCTCCATCCCCTTGATCTTTCTGGTTGTCCGTTTCTGAACCTTTTCCAACTCCATAATCTCCTTTTTGAGGTGAAGTGGTGAGAACTATAGAAAATATTCCAAATGTGGGCGCAACATAGATTTATATACAACGGCATTATGATATCAGCAGTTTTATTTTAATATCTTTCCTAATGATCCCTATCATGGAATTTGCCTTTTTTCACAGTTGCTGCATACTGGATCAACATCTTCATCAAGCTATCCAGTACGACCCCAAGGTCTCGTTCCTGCCCAGTCACTGTCAGTTCAGACCCCATGAGCCTATATGTGAAAATAAGATCTTTTTGCTCTAATATGCATAACTTTATATTTGTTTATATTGAATTGCATTTGCCATTTTACTGCTCGCTCACTCAGTTTGGAGAAGTCCTTTTGAAGCTCTTCACAATCCCTTTTTGTTTTAACAACCCTGAACAATTTTGTATCATCAGCAAATTTGGCCACCATGCTGCTCACCCCTAATTCTAGGTCATTTATGAACAAGTTAAAAAGCACAGGTCCCACTACCGATCTTTGGGGGACTCCACTTTCTACAGCCCTCCACTGGGAGAACTGTCCATTTATTCCTACTCTCTGCTTTCTGCTACTTAACCAGTTCCTGATCTAGAAAAGGACCTCTCCTCACAGTCCATGACTGCTAATTTACTCAGGGGTCTTTGGTGAGGTGCCTTGTTAAATGCTTTTTGAAAGTCTAAATACACTATGTCCAGTGGATCACTTCTATCTATATGCTTGTTGACACTCTCAAAGAATTACTCTAATGAGCTCTATGTGGGCCTGCTCTTGAGGTTGGTCCGGAAGCTGCAGCTGGTGCAAAATGCAGCAGCACAACTGCTCACTGGGCAGGATACTGCCATGTCACCCCCACTGCTGAAAGAATTACACTGGCTGTTCATTTGCTACCGGGCTAAGTTCAAGGTTCTGGTTTTGGTGTACAAAGCCCTATACAGCTTGGGACCAGGATACCTGAAAGATCATCTTACCCCTTATATACCCAGTCGATCACTGCTCTCTGCAGGTGAGGGCCTCCTGCAGATACCATCTAATCAGGAGGTCCATTCCGCACAACATCAGAAGCGGACCTAAGAACATAAGAACATAAGAAGAGCCTGCTGGATCAAGCCAGTGGCCCATCTAGTCCAGCATCCTGTTCTCACAGTGGCCAACCAGGTGCCTGGAGGAAGCCCGCAAGCAGGACCCGAGTGCAAGACACTCTCCCCTCCTGAGGCTTCCGGCAACTGGTTTTCAGAAGCATGCTGCCTCTGACTAGGGTGGCACAGCACAGCCATCATGGCTAGTAGCCATTGATAGCCCTGTCCTCCATGAATTTGTCTAATCTTCTTTTAAAGCCATCCAAGCTGGTGGCCATTACTGCATCTTGTGGGAGCAAATTCCACAGTTTAACTATGCGCTGAGTAAAGAAGTACTTCCTTTTGTCTGTCCTGAATCTTCCAACATTCAGCTTCTTTGAATGTCCACGAGTTCTAGTATTATGAGAGAGGGAGAAGAACTTTTCTCTATCCACTTTCTCAATGCCATGCATAATTTTATACACTTCTATCATGTCTCCTCTGACCCGTCTTTTCTCTAAACTAAAAAGCCCCAAATGCTGCAACCTTTCCTCGTAAGGGAGTCGCTCCATCCCCTTGATCATTCTGGTTGCCCTGTTCTGAACCTTTTCCAACTCTAGAATATCCTTTTTGAGATGAGGCAACCAGAACCGTACACAGTATTCCAAATGCGGCCACACCATAGATTTATACAACGGCATTATGATATCGGCTGTTTTATTTTCAATACCTTTCCTAATTATTCCTAGCATGGAATTTGCCTTTTTCACAGCTGCCGCACACTGGGTCGACATTTTCATCATGCTGTCCACTACAACCCCGAGGTCTCTCTCCTGGTCGGTCACCGCCAGTTCAGACCCCATGAGTGTATATGTGAAATTAAGATTTTTTGCTCCAATATGCATAATTTTACACTTGTTTATATTGAATTGCATTTGCCATTTTTCCGCCCATTCACTCAGTTTGGAGAGGTCTTTTTGGAGCTCTTTGCAATCCCTTTTTGTTTTAACAACCCTGAACAATTTAGTGTCATCAGCAAACTTGGCCACTTCACTGCTCACTCCTAATTCTAGGTCATTAATGAACAAGTTGAAAAGTACAGGTCCCATTACCGATCCTTGAGGGACTCCACTTGCTACAGCCCTCCATTGGGAGAACTGTCCATTTATTCCTACTCTCTGCTTTCTGCTTCTTAACCAGTTCCTTATCCACAAGAGGACCTCTCTTCTTATTCCACGACTGCTAAGCTTCCTCAGAAGTCTTTGGTGAGGTACCTTGTCAAACGCTTTTTGAAAGTCTAAGTACACTATGACCACTGGATCACTTCTATCTATATGCTTGTTGACACTCTCAAAGAATTCTAATAGGTTACTGAGACAGGACTTTCCCTTGCAGAAGCCATGCTGGCTTTGCTTCAGCAAGGCTTGTTCTTCTATGTGCTTAGTTAATCTAGCTTTAATAATACTTTCTACCAGTTTTCCAGGGACAGAAATTAAGCTAACTGGCCTGTAATTTCCAGGATCCCCCCTGGATCCCTTTTTGAAGATTGGCGTTACATTTGCCACTTTCCAGTCCTCAGGCATGGAGGAGGACCCAAGGGACAAGTTACATATTTTAGTTAGCAGATCAGCAATTTCACATTTGAGTTCTTTGAAAACTCTCGGGTGGATGCCATCCGGGCCCGGTGATTTGTCTGTTTTTATATTGTCCATTAAGCCTAGAACTTCCTCTCTCGTTACCACTATTTGTCTCAGTTCCTCAGAATCCCTTCCTGCAAATGTTAGTTCAGGTTCAGGGATCTGCCCTATATCTTCCACTGTGAAGACAGATGCAAAGAATTCATTTAGCTTCTCTGCAATCTCCTTATCGTTCTTTAGTACACCTTTGACTCCCTTATCATCCAAGGGTCCATTCGCCTCCCTAGATGGTCTCCTGCTTTGAAAGTATTTATAGAATTTTTTGTTGTTGGTTTTTATGTTCTTAGCAATGTGCTCCTCAAATTCTTTTTTAGCATCCCTTATTGTCTTCTTGCATTTCTTTTGCCAGAGTTTGTGTTCTTTTTTATTTTCTTCATTCGGACAAGACTTCCATTTTCTGAAGGAAGACTTTTTGCCTCTAAGAGCTTCCTTGACTTTGCTCGTTAACCATGCTGGCATCTTCTTGGCCCTGGCGGTACCTTTTCTGATCTGCGGTATGCACTCCAGTTGAGCTTCTAATATAGTGTTTTTAAACAACTTCCAAGCATTTTCGAGTGATGTGACCCTCTGGACTTTGTTTTTCAGCTTTCTTTTTACCAATCCCCAAATTTTTGTCAAGTTTCCTCTTTTGAAGTCAAATGTGACTGTGTTGGATTTTCTTGGCAATTGGCCAGTTACATGTATGTTTAATTTAATAGCACTATGGTCACTGCTCCCAATCGGTTCAACAACACTTACATCTCGCACCAGGTCTCGGTCCCCACTGAGGATTAAGTCCAGGGTTGCCGTCTCTCTGGTCGGTTCCATGACCAACTGTTCTAGGGAATAGTCATTTAGAATATCTAGAAATTTTGCTTCTTCGTCATGACTGGAACACATATGTGGCCAGTCTATGTCCGGGTAGTTGAAGTCACCCATTACTGCCACATTTCCTAGTTTGGATGCTTCCTCAATTTCATATGTCATCTCAAGGTCTCCCTGAGCATTTTGATCAGGGGGACGATAGCTCGTTCCCAGTATTAAATCCCTCCTGGGGCATGGTATCACCACCCACAACGATTCTGTGGAGGAGTGTGCCTCTTTTGGGGTTTCGAGCTTGCTGGATTCAATGTCTTCTTTCACGTATAGAGCGACACCGCCACCAATATGTCCTTCCCTGTCCTTCCGATATAGTTTATATCCAGGGATAACCGTATCCCACTGGTTTTCTCCATTCCACCAGGTCTCCGTTATGCTCACTATATCAATATTCTTCTCTAAGACCAAGCACTCCAGTTCTCCCATCTTGGTTCGGAGGCTCCTAGCATTAGCATACAGGCACTTGTAAGCAGTGTCTCTCTTCAAGTGTCTTTGGCACTTGTGGTTAGGCCTGTGGTAATTTTGCCCTTCTGAATTGATATCCTGTGCCCCTGCTCTCACAATGCCTACTTTTAGGCCTACCCCTTTTAAAATTTCATCATTTCTTTGGTCTTTATCCCAGGGGGGAGGTTTATTCTGAACCTGACCTTCCTCAGCTCCTGTCAGGTTTCCCCCCTCAGTCAGTTTAAAAGCTTTGGTGTAATGGCACCTATACTTTAGAATTCCATCCCTTTAAATATTAGACAGGCGCCATCTCTGTTATCTTCTCGGTGCCTACTGAAGACCTTCCTCTTTCAACAAACCTTTAAGTAGAGACCTTATCCCAGTCTGCATTTGTGCTGGAATTACTTTTTAAGATGTTTTATAGTGTTTTTTAAAAGGTGTTTTTAAAGATGTTGTGTTTTAATATATTTTAAAGTCTGTTCTTATGATTTTAGAGTGAAACAGTGAAAACACTGTTTTAGAGTGTTTTTAGTGTTTTGTTTGCTGCCCTGGGCTCCTAGTGGGAGGAAGGGTGGGATATAAATTTACTAAATAAATAATAAATGAAAAAAGAATTCTAATAGGTTAGTGAGATGGGACTTTTCCTTGCAGAAGCCATGCTGACTCTACTTCAGCAAGGCTTGTTCTTCTATATGCTTGGTTAATTTATCTTTAATAATACTTTCTACCAGTTTTCTGTTTCTAGACACCCAGACTCCTTTTAAAGATTAGCATTACACTGGCTACTTTCCAGTCCTCAGGTATGGATGGATCTGAGGGACAAGTTACATATTTTTGTTAGAGGATCAGCAATTTCACATATGAGTTATTATGTGATCCAGAGCTGGCGATTTTTCAGTTTTTATTTTGTCTATTAAACCTAGCATTTCATCTCTTGTCAGCACTATTTGCCTCAGTTCCTCAGACTCCCTTGCTGCAAATGTTAGTTCAGGTTCAGGGAACTGCCCTATATTCCTCTAGTGTGAAGACAGATGCAAAAAAATCATTTAGCTTTTCAGCACCTTTGACTCCCTTAAACACCACCCTCAATGGTCTCCTGCTTTGAATGTATTTAAATAATTTCTTGTTGTTGGTTTTTATGTTTTTTTATGTTCTTAGCAATGTGCTCCTCAAATTCTTTTTTAGCATCCTTTATTGTCTTCTTTCATTTCTTTTGCCAGAGTTTATGTTCCTTTTTATTTTCCTCATTCAGAAAATTCTATTTTTTGAAGGAAGCCTTCTTGCCTCTAATAGCTTCTTTGACTCTGCTTATTAACTACAGTTGAGCTTCTATTACTGTGTTTTTAAACAACTCCCAAGCATTTTTGGAGTGATTTGATCCTCTGGCCTTTGTCTTTCAACTTTCTTTTTACCAATCGCCTTGTTTTGGTGAAGTTTCCTCTTTTGAAGTCAAATGTGACTGTGTTGGATTTTCTTGGCAATTGGCTATTTACATGCATACTTAATTTAATAGCACTATGGTCACTGTTCCCAGTCAGTTCAACAACACTTGCATCTCACACTAGGTCCTGGGTGCCACTTAAGATTAAGTCCAGGGTTGCCAGCCCTCTGGTCAGTTCCATGACCAACTGTTCTAAGGCACAGTCATTTAGGGTACCTAGAAATTTTGCTTCTTTGTCATGACCGGAACACATATGTAGCCAGTCTATGTCAGAATAGCTGAAGTCACCCATTACTACAACATTACCTAGTTTGGATGCTTCCTCAATTCCATTTTTCATCTCAAGATCTCCCTGAGCATTTTGATTAGAGGGATGATAGAATGTCCCCAATACTGAATATACTGCTCAGAAAAATTCTACCTCCTCTGAATAAGGGGGGTGGGTTTTGGCTAAAGCTGCTTTGGCATTGTCAAGCACACTTGTGCTGACAAAACAGACAAAAATGGTCTCTGGGGGACACAGTTACTCCATCTTTCCATTGGAAATCTCGTTGGGATCCAAATATACCCCACTGTCAGCCAGTATGATTTTTTTGCTGGGTCTGCAAGAAGGTTTTTAAATACACAATAGCTAGCATTGCCACTGATACTCATTTGTGCACAAACCTGTCTCCCCCCCATAGACAGCCAATGTACACATTACACAGAGGCAAACTGCCACTGCACACATGCTCAATGAGGACTCATTCACAATCAGATGCTCTTCGTCAAGTTTATTTGTATTATGCCCCTATTTGCTACATGCACACATAAGTCTGTAAACTGAAAACATTCTAGGTGCACATGTTTCAAAACTCACAGTGATGTTGTTTTAGCTGAGGGACAATTTGTGTTTTCAGAGGCCATCCTATTTTTAGACAGTGGTCTGGGAACTCAAAAGGTGTTTTGTCCAACCAAGTGACTCCCTCCCAAATAGGCAGACTCCCTAATAAAAATGGCACCATTTGGTAGTAAAGGTTTCCCAGTTATGTACTCTAGCATAAAATTATACACAAATACATGTATTGATACATTATATCCAGAACCCAAGACCTATCTGTAGGTCTTACAACAACATGGAAAAAAAAATTCCTTGCAAACAAAGCCAGATACAGCCTACTCACTGCCACTCGGCCATCCATGTTCTGGCCTGTGGCCATGAAGCAGAGATTTGTACCTGCTATTATGGATAACTTCTCTTATTACTGAAGAAACCTTACACAAGAAATATGCTCCAACTAATCAACTCAATTAATTTCATTCCAACACATGCAAACTATTTTTGACGTATACATGAGGCACTCTAGGGAGTGCACCAAAATTGCCCCCATTAAACGGATGAGATGACAAGGACAAAACAACCCTGCTTACAGCGACATCTGGCAGCCTGCTACCATTTCAGATAAGAGTTTTCCTGAGGCCCCAGTCCCCCAAACGGGTAACTATTTATCATGTTCATTTGAATATTCGAACAGCAAAGCATCAATATGTCAATGCAATGCTTGAGCATGTCCTTGAAGAGGCTACTAATTATTCACAACCTCTTTCCTGGTAATTTTGAAATGCTCTGCAACAGGGTGGTCCAACCCTCTCTACACTTTGCCGCAATCCTCTCACACGGCCCTTGTTACCACACCCCACATTTTTCTCCAAGAATGGAGAATGCCAGTCTCAACAATTCAGTGATTCCCAATGTCTCCATGTCTTTTTTCTTTTAACTTTCTCTGAACTGGAGCCTGCACTCAGATAGATTCACCTTCCTCCATTTAAGCCAAGGGTAGGCAACAAGTTACCTGTGGGTCAGCCCCAGTTTGTGAAGCCTTCACAACTGGCCTGCTAGTCTCTCATTCTCTTCTTGGCCCTGCCCTTCCTTCTTAGCAGTTTGAGAAAAATCACTCTTATTCTCCATGGGCAAATAGCCCCTGCGCTCTGCAGTGAGAAAGGGGCACCTATTCTCATCAGTCACCACACAGCATAGAAACCCTCACTCACACACACAGACACACAGACACACCTTAACCCTTACTCTTTCTCTCATCTCAGACTCGAGCCTTGCTCTGTGTGTGCGTGGTGTATGAGCACATGTATGAAGTGGGTGTGCATTAAGTTTATGTGATAATACTCACTTATGGGAAGCCGCTGTGAGTTCCAATTTGGAAAAATGGCGGGGTATAAATAAAGTTAATAATAATAATAATAATAATAATAATAATGGGTCTGACCCTGCCCACTTTGAGTGTGGCACTGGCCCCACCTACCACTGGAATGCACCTATGCATATACAAAGCTTTCCAGAGAGGCAACACAGCCCTTGGCCTGAAAAACATTCCTCAGCTCTAATTTAAGCCTGCTGGAGGAGAGGCAAGGAAGAGGGCAGACAGGTTGAAGGGAAAGGTTCCAAAGAACAAATCTGGTTCCAGAATAGACAATACAGGTTGCTCCCTGATTTGGCCATCACACAGAGAGGCCTGGAAGGCAAAGCTTTCTCCCACCATTCAGCTGCCACCATTCCACTTGAGGCCATCTGTAACTTTTGATATTGCCCCTCCGTCACAGAGTCCAGGAGTTGGCATTTTATTGTCAGTTGTTGCTATCTATTGTTCTGTTTTCATTGCTTGCCTTTCTATGGTCACCTGAGTTGTTTGTTTCTTGCTCTCCTTCACTTTACCCCCTTATTGGGATTCTTTTTTTCCTGCACTTTCATCTTTTACAATACCCCTTAATATTGGCGGTAAAGCACCAATGCATGCAACATATAACCTGAACCTGGGGGGGGGAATAGACAGAAAGCCAATATATTCCTCCTCTGCTGATTCCCCCTTTAAAAAGGGACTTTTTGTTGTTTAAGAAGGCTTTGCTCCTCCCCTTCTTCGGTTCTCTTCCTGTCTAGTTATTCAGAGATAGCGTCTGTGAGTGCAAGTCTTGTAGCTCCACAGCGGCTGCAACAGCATGTATTATTTTTACTTCTTTGTAGTAAACTTAGGTTTCTTTAATCTTTCAACCAGTTATTTCTGCACTCTGCTGCAATATATATCAGATGCATATCAAAAATCCAACACAGACCTAACCTTTTCTCAAGGATTGTTCTCTTGGATGTTAAAAAACAGTGAAAATAGTTTTCCTTAACTCTGTTGTGCTCACCCTACTTCCCTGAGCAGTGAGAACTTCCAGAGATGTAACACTTATTTCCACTTATTCAGTGAAAGGAGATCACTGAAGGCTTACAGCGCTTTTTTAATATTTAAAGTTTATTTACAAATATACAGATTGAGCATTGGTTGGAGGCATAGGTTAAGACTATAAGAGATAATGCATTGACCCACATCAGAACTGCAGACTGATAGCCAGCACCATAAAATGTTGCCTGAGTGAATAGCTCAGCACTCTCTCTCTCCAGGACTTTATATCCCACTCTTCATCACTTTTGTGATCTCAGAGCAGGTCTTGTTAACGTCTTGATGGTAAGCCTTCAAGCTGGCATGTGGTTTTGATTATGATTATGATGTCTGAATGCTCAGTTTAAGTGCTATACCAATCATGATGACGATGATGATGATGATAATCTGGAATATAGACTGCCTGCTAAACTGTAGACTATTACTACCAAGATGGTTCTAGAGAATAAAGCACAATCAAGTCTAATTCTCTTTCAATATAAGAGGAATAAAGAGGGTTAGAGAAGTAAACAGTAACTCAGAGGGAAGCCACAGACTGAAGAAACAGAAATCTCTCCGCAAAGAGAGGGAACAGGAGGGACACAGTGAAGCTGTAACCCCACACACACACACGCACACGCACAGTTTGTCCCCTCCACACACAGAGTTTGTTCTCTTGCAGAAGGGATTATAACCTAATTGAATATTAAGATTTAGCTAAAGTAATAGAATTGACAAGAAAAGCAGATTGGTTGAGGTCCAAGCCCTCTGACTGTACTGAACTGTTGGTTAGGCAGAAAGTAGTTAAGATTGCCACAAAATGTAACTTAGCAAGGTGCCCAGAAACAACAACCATCCAACCCTGAACACATTCAAACAAGACTGTGTGCAATAATCAACAGAAGCTGGTCCAATAAAACAAATTATTGTTATCACTTTGCAGCCTTCTTTGTATGTCATTTTGGCTAAGAAATTAAAGTTTTGCTTGGGAATGTAGACTTTTGTTTTTTGCTGTAAAGGTCAGTGAGCATCACACTTCATCTGACACCTAATTATGCCAGTAAAAGTGTTTGAACAAATAAATGCCAACTTATTTAAATAGTGTATGACAAGCACTTGTCCCCAATGCTAATGAACCAAATAACAAAGGCAAAACTATGCAAACACTATAATTTACAGACAAGATGATACAGATTTACTTCAGTTTACTGTTCTTTGCAGTGCACTTGGTTTTGAAAGGCCATTCCCATTTTTTTAAAATACTGTCTTTGCTCACAACTTTCTCGGAAGCTTCCAGGAACTTGCAACCATCAAATCAATATATTTCAAAACAAAAGGCCTGTTAATTTTGGCGTTTCTAGCCGCACAGTACCAGGGCCGGTTCTAAAGGGCAGCCAGGTGGGGGACTGACCCAACGGCTCCTGGAGCTAAAGGGGCCCCCTCAGCCACCCTTCTGCTCCCCTTCTGCGATCCACACCCCCCCACGCCCCCCCACTTACCTGTCTGCTGTCTTTTACCATTGCCCTTAACGAAGATGGCGGCTGCGGTTTCCCTAAGGGACTGAAGCCCCTGCCGCCATCTTTGCTGATGGCAGAGATGCACGCGTCTAGCACGCATGCGTGCCGTCAATGACAATGGCGGCGGAGACGTCATTCCCTTAGAGAAACCGCGGCTGCCATCTTCATTAAGGGCAATGGTAAAAGACAGCAGAAAGGTAGGTGGGGGGCTGCCACACACACACACACGCTGGGGCCCAGGGCAAGCTGATGCCCAAGGGCCCCAGCATTCCTGGAGCCGGCCCTGCACAGTACCAATACTAGAGGCGAAATGCTTGTGAAGCTACTTCCCTAAAGAGGTCCACTGGGCCTAGCCTTTGAGAATTTTTAAGACATTGGGAAAGACATTTCTGTTGCATCTGGCCATTTAAACAAACTGCATGGCTTCATGGTTGATTGTTTTGTTATTTTATGTAGCTTTGTTATTATTTTCCCAACTTGCCTGCTGTTACTCTAAGTTTTATGGAACTCGCCTTCTCATTAATTCTTATTCATGTTGAAAAAAATATAGATAAGGACATAGGGCATACTTCTACCGAGTCAGACCATTGGTCCCTGTAGCTCAGTATTGTCTACACTAACTGGCAGCAGCTCTCCAGAGTTTCAGACAAGAGACTCCAGCCCTAGCTGAGGATCCCAGGGATTGGAGTTGGGATCTTCTGCATGCAAGACAACTGCTCTGTCACTGAGCTATAATCCTTCCTAATATATTTTTTTACATCAACAAATAATGCTCTGTATCGTTATGCTAACAGAGGGTAGATTCTTAATAGATCAATGAAGTGATAATATGAGTTTATAATCCACATTAGACCAACTAGAGGCCCAAATTTTATGGAACCTGTTTTGTCCCTCTTTTGAAGGGGAACATCGGGGACTCAGAGGCTTGAAGTAAGAACCTTTTAGTCTGGGAACTAATTTGGACTTGTAAACTAATTGGTACTGTTTGTCCTTAGATCCCTTTCTGGGCTTCTTAGGCTCAGAAGGAAATATGAGTATACACCAACATGCAATATGAAGCCTCTGGACTGGCCAGGTCTGGTATGAACATGAGGAGCCTGGCCTTCTGTTCTTACCTTGTCAACAAAGCATTTCATACATCCACTCAGCCACTCATTTGACCTGTTTAATTAACATTGATCCTGATTTGTCTGTGGGGAGATTAGATGACATTGCATCAATCAAGTGTTATTCCTACTGGGCTACTGCTGGGAGGAAGGGCAGGATATAAATCAAATAATAAATGAATAAAATAAATAATTCCACATTTGTGTCATCGAGTTGCAGATGAGGCTGGTGCATGGAGCTTTCCAAGGCAACCTGAGTAGCAGATGTTATTTAAAAGTTACAAAATGGGAAGAAAGACGCAAATCATCAGTGAACAGCATTAATTACTTTCTGAGTTCAAGTAAACTATGGAGGAGGGTTTTTAATGCTGGCTGCTATTGTTGTTGTTTGGCTGTATTTTAATTTGTTTGTTTGTCTGTCTGTTGTTGTGTGAATGAGATTGAGTGAATGTGTGTGTGTGTTTGTGCTTATGCTGTTTAAGTGTTTTGCTGTGTTAGATTTATTTTAAGATGTGCCTGGGAGAACATGCCTTGGGCCTCGCAAGGAGATTTTCGGGGGCCCCAATTAACGTTGTGACGGGTAATGGGAAGTATGGCGTTGGGAGGAGAACGTGCCAGGTAAGGGGAACTCGTCCCAGACAAGTTGTGTCTGTGCCTTGTTCCGGTTCTCCTCGTATCCACAGGACTGTTGGTTGTACTGTCAGCCAGCTCTCAGATCTCCAGGTGGTGCTTTTAAATGCTAGGTCGGTCGTTAATAAAACTCCCCTTATCCACGATTTGATTGTGGAGAAGGGTGCCGACCTTGCGTGCATTACCAAAACCTGGGTGGGTGAGCAGGGAGGAGTTGCTCTTTCCCAGCTTTGCCCACCTGGGTATTCGGTGCAGCACTGTGGTAGATCTGAGGGCCGGGGAGGCGGGGTTGCTGTGGTCTACCGGAGTTCTTTCTCTGTCACCAAGCACCCTGTCCAGACGGCGACTGGTTTGGAGTGTCTTCATCTTGTGCTGGGCCAAGGAGACAGATTGGGAATACTATTGGTGTACCGCCCACCTTGCTGCCCAATGGCTTCCCTAGCTGAGCTGACGGAGATAGTCTCGGAGGTATTGTTGAGATCCCCCAGACTTGTGGTACTGGGGGATGTCAACATTCATGCCGAGGCTGTCTTGTTCGGGGCAGCTCAGGACTTCATGGCCTCCATGACAACCATGGGGCTGTCTCAAGTTGCTACTGGCCCGATGCATGTATCAGGACATACTCTTGATTTGATCTTCGCCACTGGTCATGGAGATGGTGATCTGAGGGTGGGGTATTTTTCATCTACTCCATTGTCATGGACAGATCACCGCTTGCTGAGCTTTAGACTCACGACAGCCCTTTCCCTCTGCAGAGGTGGGGGACCTATTAAGTTGGTCTGCTCCCGGAGGCTTATGGATCCTGTTGCTTTCCAGAGCACTCTGGGAGTTTTTCCGGCTGATAGCACTGGCGCTCCTGTCGAGGCCATGGTCGATCTGTGGAATGCGGAGATGACCCGGGCCATTGACATGATCGCTCCCGCACGCCCCCTTCAGTGCAGAACTCAAACAGCACCGTGGTATACCCCGGAGCTGAGAGTGATGAAGCAAGAGAGAAGGAGGCTAGAGTGCAGGTGGAGGCGAACTCCTGACGGATGTAGTCATTCTTTGGTGAGTGCTTCCACTAAGTTGTATGTAAAAGCGGTTAGGGCGGCAAAAAAGTCATATTTTGCTGCCACCATCAGATCATCTCTTTGCCGCCCAGCGGAGCTTTTTAGGGTGGTACGAGGGCTTTTACATTCTGGCCCTCCTGATACTAAGGAAACATCGGAAGCCCGCTGCAACGAATTTGCGGAGCACTTCCAGGGCAAGATTGCTTGCATCCGTCGGGACTTAGACTCTGATGTTATGACAGATGACTCCGTTGAAGTGTCCAGAGCGCGGTCTTGTCCTTCATTGTTGGATGAGTTTCAGTTGGTGCAGCTCGAGGAAGTGGACAAGGTGCTTGGAATGGTGCGGGCGACCACGTCTGTCCTTGATCCTTGCCCATCTTGGCTGGTGAAGGCCGGCAGGGCTGTAACCACCGGCTGGGCCAAAGAGGTGATAAATGCCTCCTTGAGAGAGGGAGTAGTCCCTGGTAGTCTCAAGGAGGCAGTAGTGAGACCTCTTTTAAAGAAACCTTCTTTGGACCCAGATATTTTGAACAACTATAGACCGGTGGCGAATGTCCCTTTTTTGGGCAAGGTCTTGGAGCGGGTGGTCGCCGGCCAGCTCCAGGCGCTCTTGGATGAAACCGATTATCTGGATCCGTTTCAATCCAGTTTTAGGCCCGGTTTTGGCACTGAAACAGCCTTGGTCGCCCTGTATGATGACCTTTGTCGGGAGAGGGACAGGGGGAGTGTGACTCTGTTGATTCTCCTTGATCTCTCAGCGGCGTTTGATACCATCGACCATGGTATCCTTCTGGGGAGGCTCGCGGAGTTGGGAGTTGGGGGCACTGCTTGGCAGTGGCTCTGCTCCTACTTAACGGATCGTCGCCAGAAGGTAGTGCTTGGGGAACATTGCTCGACACCCTGGACTCTCCATTGTGGAGTCCCTCAGGGGTCGGTCTGTTGGGCTGGTGACCAGTAGGCATTACTGTCTCTAGTAGTTTTCTATGAAGCCTGCAAGTGTGAAGACGTAACTGTGGTTAAGGGGGAGTTATGTCTATGCTCTGTCTGGGAACGGACTGCCAGGGTCGTTGCTATGGTAGCCATCTGATAGCGACTGGGAAAGTTCTAACAGAGTCTATGTGTTGTTCTTCTTCTGAATTATGCCTCTGAGCTGAGAGGCTGTTTTTTGTGTTTTATCTATGGAGAGAGATGTACCCAGAAGGGGGGTGACTGAAGGATCTCTACATGTATTTACTCTTAAGCCTCTGGCCTTAATGTCTTTCAATAAAGACTCTTAACATGCTCTGAAGAAGTTTCTTGCTCAACTTAACTCCAACGTAATGTATGCTGTTTCACACAACAACGCACAAGCCAACAGGGTCTTGTCCCCCATGCTCTTTAACATCTACATGCAGCCTCTGGGTGCGGTCATCAGGAGTTTTGGAGTGCGTTGCCATCAGTACACTGATGACACACAACTCTACTTCTCCTTTTCACCTTCTTCAGGTGAGGCTGTTGATGTGCTGAACCGTTGCCTGACCGCGATAATGGACTGGATGAGAGCTAATAAACTGAAACTTAATCCAGACAAGACTGAGACACTGTTGGTGAGCTCTTTACCTGCCCAGATGGTGGAGGTTCATCCTGTTCTAGATGGGGTTACACTCCCCTTGAAGGAACAGGTTCGTAGTTTGGGGGTCCTTTTTGACCCTTCCTTGTCGCTTGAGGCTCAAGTGGCCTCGGTGGCACGGAATGCGTTTTACCATCTTTGCTTAGTAGCCCAACTATGCCCCTATCTGGACAGTGACGATCTCGCCTCAGTTGTTCACGCTCTGGTAACCTCTAGACTGGATTACTGTAATGCGCTCTACGTAGGACTGCCCTTGAAGACCGTTCGGAAACTTCAGCTAGTTCAAAATGCGGCAGCCAGGTTGTTGACGAGGACCCGCTGGTCTGTGCATATAACACCTGTCCTGGCCCGCCTGCACTGGCTGCCTATTTGTTTCCAAGCCAGATTCAAGGTGCTGGTTTTGACCTATAAAGCCTTATACGGTGTGGGACCACAATACCTTGTGGAACGCCTCTCCCGCTATGAACCTACCCATTCACTTCGTTCAGTATCCAAGGCCCTCCTCCGGGTACCAACTCATCAGGATGCCTGGAGGATTGTTATTAGATCTAGGGCCTTTTCTGTGGTGGCCCCCAAACTGTGGAACAGCCTACCTGAGGAGATACGCCTGGCGCCTTCGGTACTTTCTTTTAGGCGCCAGGTTAAGACCTGGCTATACTCCCAGGCATTTTAATGTTCAATGTGTTTCATTTAATGTTTTTTGTTTAACTTGTTGCTGATTTTATTGTAATTTTATTGTAATATTGTATTTTAATCTTGTTTTGTTCACCGCCCAGAGAGCTACTCGCTATGGGCGGTTTAGAAATGAAATAAAATAAATAAATAAATAAAGCCAGAGAAGCATTTTCAATAAGTTACCTTGAAACTATATCCCCAGGAAAAGCCATGGATTTTAGTGTCTCCAGCTTCCAAGTCCACAGATATCTATACTTTTTCTCTCACTCCATCCTGTTGGGAGTAAAGCGCCAACATATGTAGCAAGTAACCTGAACCAGGGAAGCAGGTGGGGGGCGGAATAGACAGAAAGGCCACCTAGTCTTCCCTCTGCTGATTCCTCCTTTAAAAAGGGGCTGCTTGTTCATCTGATCAGGCTTTGTTCCTCCCCTTCCTCCACTCTCTTCCTGTCTAATCAGTCAGAGATAGTGCCTCACAGCTTCCCAACAGCTGCAACCTCATGTATGATTTTTATTTCTTTGTAGTAATAAACCTTAAGTTTCTTTATTCTTTCAACTACCAGCCTTAACTGACTCATTGCTGCCCTCTGCTGCAATATATATAAAAAATCCAACACATACACCCTGCATCTGACTGCTCAACTGTCACATCTCAACCCTTTTCATTTGAAAAACCTTCCTTGTTCTTTAGCTGATTCAAAATACTCAACATTACAATAACTCAAGAAAATGGTGCACTCCTGACAATTAACCCCATCCTGAATCCCAGCTCTAACCTGACCCAGATAATTAACAAAAGCAAAGTAAAAAACGAGTTAATATTATATATAGTTTTAAAATGCTCAACGTAAGGTCACAATTAACAGTAAGAGATTTGCTCCAGTATCCAGTGAATTTAAAACAAATTGCATTAGTTCTGTGTTATTAAGCCAGAAAGTTGCAAAGTGGAAGTTAGTAATGGAGATTGTCTTAAAAAAACACCTGATAATAGTTTTCATTTTTCTTTTTATATGCAAAATGTTTATTCATTTAATTTTTAAAAATACATAAATGGAAGAAAAATTGTGGTCAAAATACATTAAAGGGAAAAAGGAGTACGTTAGGATGTACAGACACCTTAATATTGCATATATGAAATATCAGTGATAAAGAATGAATACAAGACTATGCTTTTAGGGATCATTTCTATAGTGTAAAACTGATGGCAGTTTTCTTAGAAACAGCATTGGCTTAATTGGCTTTTCTCAACCCTTTACCAACTGGAAAGTCTACTGACTTTTCCGCCATACTCTACATTTTCCAAATGTGTTCTAAAAATGCCGAATGCTGCCTAATAAAGACATAAGATGAGCATTTTTGAAGGCCTCCTCTGCTGAGGGCAAGAGCATCTTGTCTTCTTTAATGTTCTTTGCCCCTGACAGCCAGCAGTTGAGAAACCATTCCTACTGTTGCAATACACTTAGTTGCCACTTGGGTCACTAGGCTGACTGGCTACTGCTGCTCTTCTGAAGGAGGTTTGTGAAAACGTATAGAGTGACCTCATTCTCCGTAATCCAACAGAGTTTATTGCAGGGGTGAGGAACCTCAGGGACCAAATGCAGCCCTCCAGACCTTTCTGTCTGGTCCTTGGGACTCTCCTCGGGCCACATCCACTTCCCAGGCCACACTCGCACAGGCTCTGCTCTGTGCCTTCTTTGGGTGCTTTTGCCTGGCTGGAATGTGTCCTTGGACTGCGATAATGCCACTTGCCTGCCTGGATAGAGGATGAGGAGATGTGGGTATGAATGTGTGTGTAGAAATGTTGACTTTTGTGTGATTAGAATATAACCTACTGTACAAAGGGTCATGTCCGTTGCTTCACCCGCTTTTGCCTCTGGCCCTGCCTGCCTCTGGCACGCGACCCCCAGAGGGTTGCCCATGCCATGAGGGAATACAGCACTCAGACTAAGAAAAATTCTCTACCCTGGTTGATTGGAATTGCGACCACATCTGGGAACGCTATTTTATTATATTTCCATTTTAGACACTGACAGAGCCTTCCTTTTAGGACATGTCCTGCTGTGTTTCAGTCACACAAGGCAACACAGTCAGGGGGAACCCTGAGAGCAAGAAACAAAACTGGGTTAGATCTCTGAATAAAGAGTTAAATTGAGCAACTGTGTGCTAAAGGATTTTGTGATGGGATGTAGCCTTTTGCTCAGAGCTACTCATACCTAAGGGAAGCCCATTGGCTGCCATGGGCTGACTGGTTCAAACCCTATCAGGGAAAGGGAACACGAAGCAACAAGCTAAAAAAAGGTGGATTGTTGTGACCAAGGAGTCCAAAAATATAATAGAAAAGAATTAAGGCCAGAGGGGGCAGTCACAAGGAGAAAGAATAGCCAGAAAGAACAAAGAGGGCCCAGGGCCCAGGAGCTGCAGAGGCAAAGGTGGCTGAAATTATTTCATTCATCTGAAAACACCAGCTAGATCTTTGCCTGTAAGCCTCTAATTTAGTACAGATGTCTCAATTCAACCAGTTATGTTAACCTCAATTTGTTGTAGTGGTATAAAGATTAAGTGTCTCTGAGGGGTTGACGTCCCAGCCGCCATCGTTGGTGGTGGCAGGTGTGTGTGTGGGCTGACATGGGAGGCAGGTGGGGCAGGCGGGTTTATTTAAGCCCTGAGCCACCTGCATCAGGAGGGGGTGTTGAGCCATATGGCGCTGTGGGCCTGAGGCAGGCTGATCCAGCCCTGTGGGAGAGGAAAAGTGGAATGCCCTGTTGGAAGGAATGGCTGGCTGGAACCTTGAACAGAAACACTTCTTTTAGGACAGAGGATAAACAGCAAACATTTTTGTTGTAGATCCCACATGTTCCTTCTAACAAACTTAAGAGGTCAAGGGCCTATCAGTTTGGAAGCAAAACAGGACCATCCAAAAAGGTAGGAGTGGCTGGCACAGCAGACTGGAGTGGAGTAGGACGGAGTGAGTGGGGCAGGCAGGTGGATTTGCCATCCCAACAATAGTGTCACTGCTGATTACGAAGATGGGGAAGGGGCAGGGTGTCAGCAAGATCAGGGCTGCATGGGCACACTGATGAAGTCCAATCAATGCTCATGCAACCTCAACTTCACTATCAGCCTACCCCATACTCGCACCATCCCAGTGAGTAGCAGCAATGCTGCTTTTGGGAGGGTAACTCTATATCCTCATGTAGGCTTCTGTAAAACGTAGTGTTGAGAAAGTTTCCAGAAAGACTGTAAAGGGTTAACATGTGCAGCAGCTCAAGGACAGCTCGAAGGAGAGGCTGCAGCTGGCACAGAGCAAACCCTGTGTATAAAAGCCTTGGGAAAGAAACTGCAAGGTGTGGGGGGTGTTAGTAAGTGGACTAGAACTGTATCATTGATTTACTTTGCCTAAGGGATCAGTAAAGATCCATACTTTACACGACTCGCTTGTTGTCCGTTTTTATTCTCTTTGTTTGTGGGCATTCAAGTACTATGGAACGTGGGCATATCTTGGGAATCTAGAGCTACACAACAAGGGTTATGGGCCCAGACTAGAGACCCAGATTACCCAGCTTACAAGAGTGCCAGTGAACAAGAAAGAACAGTGAGTGCGGAAATACGAAAGCTGACAGGCATACGAAATCTGTAGTAAAGCGTGCCAGGATGGCAGTTTCGCTTTCGGCTGGAATGCCTCTTGAACGGCTGACAGAAACAAACTACTCGAGTTGGCGTTTGAGGATGCAAGCATTTTTGACAAAGGAGGATGTATGGCAAGTAGTGGCACACGAACCCCCATCCATCCCACCACCGGAGCAGTGGATTCGACTGGATGAAAGAGCAAGGTCGTTTCTCATATTGGCAGTAGATGATTCCCAGTTGCTGCATATACAAGATAAGCCAACAGCAAGGCTTATATGGACTGCTTTTAACGAGGTGCACGTAAGGAAGACAGCCAGCAGTAAAATTCATTTAGCACGAAAACCCTATCAAATGAAGCTGACTGATGAAGTAAAAATGTCCACACATTTTTAGAGATAAAGAAACTGTTTGCTGAATTGCAAGAAAGGAATGTGGTTCACACGCAATTGCAACAAGTGTATATCATTCTCTCTTCATTAAACACTTCCTGGGACCCGGTGGTATGTTCATTGGAAGCCATGCCAGACGAAGGGCTGACTGTTCAGTATGTGTCGGGAAAGCTGATTCAGGAATGGGAAAAGCAAAAGGAAGTGGAGGAAAGAGAGAGACAAGCCGAAACACGAGAAAGGAGAGAAAGAAGAACTGAAAGAACTGATACGAGTACGAGGATTTTCGGAATTAAGGCCTGTTATATCTGTGGTTCACACACACATCTACAAAAGGACTGTGAATCGAGACGAAAAGGACGAGGAAAGAAGGTATCACAAGTGCAGCTTGTACGTACCGACAAAAGTAAATCTAAAAGCTGCAGCAACAGAGACATTATTGAGTGGATAGTTGACTCAGGGGCTACTCACAGTATGATTACAGATGAAACGTTGTTCAAAACTATGATTCCCATGAAAGAGGATGTGGTACTTGCTGATGGTATGCACAGACAGGTACTGGGAAGGGGAACTGTAAGATTGAATGTACTTAATACTGTAATGACTAATGTATTATATGTACCAGGATTGGAAAGTAATATCTTATTTGTCACGAAATTGAATTCCATGGGTTATGAAGTAATGTTTGGTCATGGCATGTGTAAGATAAGAAAAGGAGACAGAGTTTGTTTACAAGGAAAGCTAAAGAATTCACTGTTTTATGTAACACAGAGCCCGACAGAACATATAACAATGATTGCAAACGAGAAGCCTCATGATAGGTGCAATCAGAAAGACACCAGAGAATAGTGAGGATATAAAGTTCAAGGAGTGCAACAAGCATATAGATTGTGAAATATGCAATCAAACTAAGGCCACAGTAGCTCCTATACATAGAGAGGCTAAGAGTGACACAACCGGACCGTATCAAACCATACATGTTGACCTAGCTGGACCATTTCAAAGGTCACAGGGTGGAGCCAAATATTATCTAGTAATAGTAGATGATTACACCAGGTTTTGTACTCTATATTTGTTGACCTCTAAAGATGAAGCAGAAGGGAAATTAAAACAGTTTATAAAGAAAATTGAGGTGCAACATGGCACATACATCCGTCAAATCTCATCAGACCAAGGTGGGGAATTCACCAGCAAATCATTCGAGCAGTATCTGTTACAGAAAGGGATAGAACATGCGTTGACGGCCCCGTTTTCTCCGTTTCAAAACGGAATAGCAGAGAGAAAAAATAGGACTCTGCAGGATGCCATGAAAGCCATCTTGAGAGATTCTGACCTACAAAACGCATTTTGGGGAGACTGTGTGTTATACGCAAATCACATACAAAATAGGTTATTTCACAGAATAATAAACATGTCACCATATGAACGGCTTCATGGAAGAAAACACAGACTACAACATATTGTGAGGTTTGGAGCCGAGTGTTGGGTGCATATTCCCAACGGTAAAAGAAATGGGAAACTAGCTCAAAGAGTAGAGAAAGGATATATGCTAGGGTTCCAAAATGCATATTATCGGGTCTGGATACCAAAGCAAAGAAGGGTTGTGCTTAGCAGAAGTGTCAAAGCTGAGGAACAAGAATGGGATGAGACTGTGTATGTTGATCTAGGACACTCTTATAGCGCAAATACCGAAAATGAAATAGAGACAGGAATAAAGCAAGAGGAAGAGGAACAAACCCTTGCAAGCCCTAACACGAGTAGCACACCAGATACACAACCTGAAATAACACTTAGGAGATCTGAAAGGGCAAACTTGGGGAAACCACCAGAAAGGTTTCGTATTAATGCGCTACAAGCTCAAACCAGAAAGGGAGTCGAAGGGACACCAGAAAAGGATGAGGATGAGCAGCACCTTACAGAAGGAACTGTGTATTTCACCTGTATGAAACCAAATCAAATGCATTAATTGTAAAATGTATGTATAAATGTCTTTATGGAAAGGTGGGAACTGTAGGCTTCTGTAAAACGTAGTGTTGAGAAAGTTTCCAGAAAGACTGTAAAGGGTTAACGTGTGCAGCAGCTCAAGGACAGCTCGAAGGAGAGGCTGCAGCTGGCACAGAGCAAACCCTGTGTATAAAAGCCTTGGGAAAGAAACCGCAAGGTGTGGGGGGTGTTAGTAAGTGGACTAGAACAGTATCATTGATTTACTTTGCCTAAGGGATCAGTAAAGATCCATACTTTACACGACTCGCTTGTTGTCCGTCTTTATTCTCTTTGTTCGTGGGCATTCAAGTACTATGGAACGTGGGCATATCTTGGGAATCTAGAGCTACACAACACCTCACCCCCCCACACATTGGCCATTCCTGTAAGGTAGTAACTAGTCTGTTTATGCATGTGGGACTCCCTCCATCTGTAGAAGTATAGACGTTTGTAAATTAAAAGAAAACTTTTTTAAAAAATAAACAAAACCTGCCTGACAAGAACCTGTGGGTCTACAGAATGCTTATGGCAGTTGAGCCTATAAAGAAAAGAGTCTAAAGAAACCAGGGCTGCTTACACACCATACATTTAAAGCATATGGTTTCCCCCAAAGAATCCTGGAAACTGTAGTTTAACCCTCACAGAACTACAATTCCCTACACGGTTAACAAATGACAGTTCCCAGGATTCTTTGTGCTATACATGTATGGTGTGTACGCAGCCCAAAGTTCAGGCTATCACACAGTCTATCAAATATCTTACTATAGTTAAGAGCAGTTGAGAATGGAACGTTCATGTCAGTCGAAAGCAACCCTCAAGGAATACAGAGAACAGAGATCTGACCTGCTCAACCCTTTGACAGCTTATAGGAAATTTCCAGAAAAAGGCATTAGGGTTAGGGGATGCGGGTTAGGGGGGGTGTTCTGTGAGTTTTGAAAAACCCCTCCCTTACACTATACAGGTTGCAGACCCAACTTGTATCCTCTCTAATGCAAAAATATTTTAACAGCCATGCAGGGTGAGGGAGAGTATGTGCCTCATGCCTGTGCATTGCTTAGAATGTTAGGGCATTAAGAACCACAGTATGTAGCATCTTAGAAGGATACAGCAAACGGCAAGGAGCTTTACAGCACAATCCAACATGTCTACTCAAATGTAAGCCCCACAAAGTTCAGTGGGGGCTTACTCCCGAGTAAGTGGGTATAGGATGTTGCAGCCTTAATCTGACCTACATCTCCTGTCTTGTCCCTGAGCACGTAGTACTTTTGGGCTCCATTTATTTGTGCAATCCTAGTTAGAGCAGAAAACTCCAGCAGTTAATAATGTTCAAATCCCGCAGTGCAACACAGACAGCCACAGGTAGCGTTACTGAGAAACATATCACATCTTCAGTAATACAAAGGTGTGATAGCAATGAATGATACAGCCTCTGGGTGTATTTCACATCATGACATTCTATTGTATTTAATACAAAGGGATGCCTTCCTTTATTCAGACTGTAAAACAATCCTTCCTTTACACAGACTGTAAAATGCACATAATTCTTCCTACATCCTGATTTTAACTACTCGTTATCAGGTCTTTCCTGTGCTGTTTTAATAATTGCATTGTTCTTTCTTTTACCTAGGTCTTTGATAAGAGTCCTAGCATCAATCTATAATAGAATGTTTTGTTAATCATAACAATGTAAATATCTCTCTCTCTAAGGCTGCAATCCTATGGGCACTTACCAGGAAGTAAATCCCACTGAACTCACGTATGGTCTGCCTTCAAGTCAATTCCGACTTATGGTGACCCTATGAATAGGGTTTTCATTATAAGTGGTATTCAGAAGTGGTTTACCATTGCCTTCCTCTGAGGCTGAGAGGCAGTGACTGGCTCAAGGTCATCCAGTGAGCTTTATGGCTGTGTGGGGATTCGAACCCTGGTCTCCCAGGTCATAGTCCAACACTCTACGCCACACTGGCTCTCTGAACTCATGTATAGGATGTAGGGTTGCCAGGTTCAGGGCCTGAGACTGATCCCGTATCTTTAGGAGAAGAGAAAGTCAGCCAAGTGCAGGTGTTCTTGCAACCCTGTAATGGGAAAAACCACAAGGTGGAATTCTCCCTTCCCCCTGCACAACATAAGAACATAAGAAGAGCCCGCTGGATCAGGCCAGTGGCCCATCTAGTCCAGCATCCTGTTCTCACAGTGGCCAACCAGGTGCCTGGAGGAAGCCCGCAAGCAGGACCTGAGTGCAAGAACACTCTCCCCTCCTGAGGCTTCCAGCAACTGTTTTTCAGAAGCATGCTGCCTCTGACTAGGGTGGCACAGCACAGCCATCATGGCTAGTAGCCATTGATAGCCCTGTCCTCCATGAATTTGTCTAATCTTCTTTTAAAGCCATCCAAGCTGGTGGCCATTACTGCATCTTGTGGGAGCAAATTCCACAGTTTAACTATGCGCTGAGTAAAGAAGTACTTCCTTTTGTCTGTCCTGAATCTTCCAACATTCAGCTTCTTTGAATGTCCACGAGTTCTAGTATTATGAGAGAGGGAGAAGAACTTTTCTCTATCCACTTTCTCAATGCCATGCATAATTTTATACACTTCTATCATGTCTCCTCTGACCCGCCTTTTCTCTAAACTAAAAAGCCCCAAATGCTGCAACCTTTCCTCATAAGGGAGTCGCTCCATCCCCTTGATCATTCTGGTTGCCCTCTTCTGAACCTTTTCCAACTCTAGAATATCCTTTTTGAGATGAAGCGACCAGAACCGTACACAGTATTCCAAATGCGGCCGCACCATAGGTTTATACAATGGCATTATGATATCGGCTGTTTTATTTTCAATACCTTTCCTAATTATCACTAGCATGGAATTTGCCTTTTTCACAGCTTTCGCAAACTGGGTCGACATTTTCATCATGCTGTCCACTACAACCCCGAGGTCTCTCTCCTGGTCGGTCACCGCCAGTTCAGACCCCATGAGCGTATATGTGAAATTCAGATTTTTTGCTCCAATATGCATAATTTTACACTTGTTTATATTGAATTGCATTTGCCATTTTTCCGCCCATTCACTCAGTTTGGAGAGGTCTTTTTGGAGCTCTTCGCAATCCTTTTTTGTTTTAACAACCTTGAACAATTTAGTGTCATCAGCAAACTTGGCCACTTCACTGCTCACTCCTAATTCTAGGTCATTAATGAACAAGTTGAAAAGTACAGGTCCCAATACTGATCCTTGAGGGACTCCATTTTCTACAGCCCTCCATTGGGAGAACTGTCCGTTGATTCCTACTCTCTGCTTTCTGCTTCTTAACCAGTTCCTTATCCACAAGAGGACCTCTCCTCTTATTCCATGACTGCTAAACTTCCTCAGAAGTCTTTGGTGAGGTACCTTGTCAAATGCTTTTTGAAAGTCTAAGTACACTATGTCCACTGGATCACCTCTATCTATATACTTGTTGACACTCTCAAAGAATTCTAATAGGTTACTGAGACAGGACTTTCCTTTGCAGAAGCCATGCTGGCTGTGCTTCAGCAAGGCTTGTTCTTCTATGTGCTTAGTTAATCTAGCTTTAATAATACTTTCTACCAGTTTTCCAGGGACAGAAATTAAGCTAACTGGCCTGTAATTTCCGGGATCCCCTCTGGATCCCTTTTTGAATATTGGTGTTACATTTGCCACTTTCCAGTCCTCAGGCCCGGAGGAGGACCCGAGGGACAAGTTACATATTTTAGTTATTTTAAAGATACAGAAGACCTCTTGGTTGCCAGGCCCAGCCTCCAAGAGGTCTTATGTATCTTTCAAAGTTGTGAAGGGGGAAGGAAGAATTCCAACTTGTGGTTTTTCTCATTACAGTGTTGCAAGAATACCTGCACTTGGCTGACTTTCAGTCTCAGGCCATGAACCTGGCAACCCTGATATGATATTTATAAGATTATATGGCAAGAGTGTCATCATCTAATATGTTTACTCAGAAGGAAGGTCCAGTGTGTTCCATCTTACCTGGGAGTCATGGGACTTACTTCTGAGGAGATTTGCACATTACTGGGTTGTAAATCTAGTTCAGTATTTTTCATAAAGTGTACATAGTCAAATGCCCAATCTTTTAAGTTGCTCAGCATATTAATACAACATTCAGATGACCATGATAATGATTTCAATTGAGATTATCTTCCAAAATACATTTGCATCTACCCAGTGGTAATATTATGAAGTGATCATAAACAATAAATACTGTTGACAAATAATGCTAAAAGTATAATGCTGATGAAAATTAAAAGCCTTAGAGAAAACTCACTGCATAAGTAAACAGCATTGGGAAGTCATTTAAATTATTGGAAACATGTCACTCAGTTCCTAACAAGAGATGCCAAGTCCTTTAAAAACAAACAAACATTGATGTTAGGCTAAAAGAAAGTTGCATGCAGTAATTACAAATTTTGCAAACTGGAAGCCCATCCAGAAAAAGCCAGAATTGCATTGAGAACATTTCCCATATTGTATCTTTTACTGCCATCTGCAGGCTTTATTCAAACATTTTAAAGCATTTTTATTTAGCCTTCTAGTGCCTCACATAATTCTTTTTGGAGGAGTGGGATGGGGAGGGGGGGTCGTCACTATTGTTAGCTACATGAGCATTGCAAAGGTTTTTAAAAGGGGAGGCTAATGGAAGCATCCCAAAACAAAGGCAATGGGTCACAGTGAGCTGGAAAGTTCTTCTGCAGAAACCTCAAAAGAAGAATTTCAATGGAGCTTCTTCAAGAAAGCTTCCCAGTGGTCTGTAGCCATAAGTCTTACTGAGTTTCTGTGGTGTTAGGCTGGGAAATCATTGCCCTACAAGACCACTCAAGAAACAGTCTCAGATGTGTAACACCATCATTCACTTAGCACAAACTCTCCACTTCAAGAATGTCTTATATCTTGCCTACAGCCAACAACACCATTGTCAGTCCCACAGTGAATAACTATTCTCTATTACCCAACAGTTTTACATTCCGTTACATGATAAGCCCTCCCCATGTAAATGTTCATGCAATTTTCTGCCAAACAATGGCATTGTTTGATGTGCTTCCTTCAGTCTATGCTGAAGAATTGGACAGCATAGATTTAAATTTCTTGGGCCTGATTCTAGTCTTGTTATTTTGCATCATTGTGTGCTGTAATCTTCAGATAAACTGAGCCAATTTATATAATGGCTTTATGTCTTGCCTTTTGCTTGTACAGCAAAAAAGTAAAGGATAACAAACTTAGATAAATATAAACCATCTATATATACATAACACCAAAGATCTAGAATACCACTAAATGTGTTACAAAACATTATTACATAAAAATGGAGGTCCATCTATTAACATAAAAAGAAGAAATAAAAACAGGTTAACGCAAATCCAGAAAGACAGTGATCAAACTCTGTAGTACAACTGAGATAAATACATTCAAAAATAAATATATATCACATAAATATAACCACAACGTATTAAAACTCTAATAAATATCTTTAGAAATTTCTGTGTACCACATGAAATATTCTTATAATTCTCCACTCAGATTTTTTTAAAAAGGCTAAAATGTCATAGAGGATGCTCTTGCTGCAATACAGTTCTCTGAATGACTACAAATGCCAAATGCATTTTGGTTGATGCGCTTTCTTCAGTGGCCTGTTTTGTTATGCAGCATCCTTTATACGAGTTCCTCCTATCAACAACAGATCGCCTTAGAGTTGTCCAACAGTAATGCAGGGGAGGGGGGAGAGATGTAGTTGCAAGAGGAGATGAAGTCATTGCCAGAGAAAGGTTGCCATCTCCAGTTGAGCAGAGCACTCTCTGGATCACACTTAATATTCAGTACTTTCATTGCAAGTGGCTAGATGGTTTTTAAAACACATACACAAACAGTGGCCAATATTTCCCTTGTGCGGTAACTGTAGGATATGAAATTTTCAAAAACTGACAGACAAATATTATTACAGCACAGGCATCAATTCACTTAAGGTAACAGCAGTCATGGAATTCAAATAACTGGAGCTCAACCCGCAAAACAGCAGCAGAAGACAGTTGGACCTAGCAGCAGAGCTTTTAGATTTTTACACAGTATATATTTATTTTACAGCTTCTATCAGTAAAGTTAATTTTGCAAGTTGCTAGTGGGTTTTTAGCTGTTTTCTGCCATCTAGAGCATTGAAATTGACATTACATATATATTCATTAGGAGATGTTACTTGAGTGGACAGCTCTTTCCCAAGAAGTACTGTATTTGATGTCCTGATTACTAAAGGTGCTTCAAAATGAGAGTTTATTGTGGAATCAGTGCAGCTCATGCTTGCATGTTTTTCACAGCATCCACCTGATATAATTGGCATCAAAAAGTCATCCTATACTTTTTAAACATTAAATCTAGATTTTCCCTTAACATGAAAAATTCCAATAGGTAAAGAACCTATTATACACCCACAATCACTACTGGGGTAAAAGCTTGTTAGTACTTTTTGTGTGTGTGTGAGTTGTTTTGTCATGTGTGTGACTTTTGGTGGTTAGTCTCTATCATCACACCTCTACTTCCATTTTCTCCTTACCTGAGCACAGGCTAGACTTATTGTTTCTAGTGACCCAAACAATATGAGTGTGCCTATTTCCACTTATCGCCACATGCTGTAGGCAAGTCTACGGGTAGAAACACACTCACTGTTCTGCCGGTTCCAGTGCATCTCCATCTCTCTCTTCTGAAAACAGGGGCACATGATGCTGGTCAAACCATGCCCCTTTTTGCTGTAAAACCTGGTGGGAGCAGCTTGAGTGTTGTTGTTTTTTAAATTCACCTTCAAAGAGATTTTGCAGCTGATCAGCAGATCAACCTGTTCCCTGTCCAGGTGTGGCTCATGGAAACGCTTTGATCTGGTGACTAATGTGTTTACAGCCAGAATTTAAGCAACCCAGTTTGGAGGAAGTGTCTCCACAAAGTACATGTGACAGATTACCTCACAGATTGTGATTTGTATCCATCAAAGTACACAAGGACTTCACTTGCACCATGGGACTTTCTCTTCCTTTCCTCTCATGTGCCCCCTGCCCCCCCCATCTGTTCTGGGCTTTCCCCCAACCCTCTGAAGCAGATCTGGGAGATGGAGAGAGATGGGGAGATGAGCTCATGGGGAGAGGGAGAGAAGAAGTCCCATTGTCCTTGCATAGACAGGTCTTACAGGGGTCTTACACGAGACCTCTTTATCATACTTGCACAAACCTTATGCAAGTCAGATAAATATCACTCTTGTGCAAGACCTCAATATTAAAAAAAAAAAGGAGGGATGGAAATGGATATTGCCTTCACACAAAAAACAGACCTCCATTTTGGCCATTGTGAAACATGTAATTAAGGGTGATAACATTTGCTCTTATGCACTTTCTGCATTTTTTTTTTTTTTGGTCCATGTGCTTAGATGCAAAAATGCCCAGAATGGAAAACGATAGTGGAAGATGGGGGAGGAATAAGACAGGGTGGGACAGAAAAACACATACCAGAATGCAATAGGTGAAAGATGTGCTGCGAGGCTGTATCAGGCATGAGTAAAACATCATAAACATGCCTACTGTGTTGCAGTGAGGGTGGCAAAGAGGGTGGTGATGCCTCCATTGCATCCTCAAGTAGCTGTCCAGTGGAGCTTTTCCATATTGTCAGGAGTCTGTTGACATCAACTCCAGGAAATGGAGTTTTAGACCCTTCGGAGACTGTGAATTGTTTGCAAGGCACTTTGAGAGGGTAAAGTTGCTCGTCTCCGTAGCAATCTTGATGTCCCATCCACATTTACTGTAGTCCCCAGTGAGGTGTCCAGTGCAACGTCTGCTGCAATGTCTTGGGATAGGTTTCAGTTGATGCAGCCTGATGACATGGACAAGGTGCTTGCAACAATGCAGCCACCAATATGTCCTCTTGACTCTTGCCCTTCTTGGCTTACTAGAGCTTGCCAAGGGGGTATGACCTAGTGGATCCTGGGTGTGGTCAATGCATTGTTCCAGAAGGGAGTGGTTCCAACCACCCTGAAAGAGGTAGTGATCCAACCACTCCTGAAAAAGCCAACCCTGAACCCATTGGTTTGTGACAGCTACCGCCCGGTCACAAATACCCCCTTTTTAGGGAAGGTGATTGTGATGGTTGTGGAGCAGCAATTGCAAGTACTTTTGGATAAAACAGGTTATCTTGACCCATTCCAATCTGAGTTCAGGCCTGTTTATAGGACTGAATCAGCCTTGGTCTCCCTGATGGATGACCTTTATGGGAGAAGGACAGAGGGAGTGTGATCATGTTATTCTTACCTGATCTCTCAGTGACTTTTGATACCATTGAACATGGTATCCTGGGCTGACTTGGTGAGATGGGTATTGAAGGCACTGTTTTACAGTTGTTCCAATCCTACTTCCAGGGTCATTTTCAGATAATAGCATTGGGTGATTGTCTTTTGGCCCCCTGGCAGTTGTGCTGTGGAGTGCTGCAGGGTAGAATCTTGTCCCCCATGCTGTCTAACATCTATATGAAGCCCTTGGGAGTGGTCATTAGAACATTTGGGGCGAGGTGCCAGCAGTATGCTGATGATACCCAGCTCTGTTCCTTTGTAACATCTGATTCTGGAGAGGCTATGCAAGCCCTGGACCAGTTCCTGGACTCAGTGGTGGTCTTGATGAGGGCCAGTAAACTGAACCTGAATCCTAGTAAGACAGAGGTGCTGTGGGTTGGTAGTTCCCAAGTTTGAATAACTGGATGGGGTCACACTACCTCTGAAAGAGCAGGTTTGTAGTCTGGGGTGCTCCTGGGTCCATCTTTGTCACTAGAAGCCTAGGTGACCTCAGTGGCTAAGAGTGCCTATTACCATCTTCGGCTGGAAAGACAGCTGCAGTCATTTCTGGACTGGGATAGCCGATCACTGTTGTCTATGTAATCTCCAGGCTGGATTACTGTAATACGTTCTGTGTGGGACTGCCCTTGAGGTGGTCCAGAAGCTGCAGCTGCAAAATGCAGTGATGTAACTGCTTTCTGGGGTAGGGTTTCACCAACATGTCACTGCTGCTGAAAGAATTGCACTGGCTGTGCATTAACTACTGGGCCAAGTTCAAGGTCCTGGTTTTGATGTACAAAGCCCTATACAGCTTGGGACCAAGCCTGAAAGATCATTTTACCCTTTATATGCCCAGCTGATCACTGTGCTCTGCAGGTGGGGGCCTCCTGCAGATATAATCTTATCAGAAGGTCCATTCCGCACAACAGAGGAAGCTAATCTTTAGTGTTGTGGCACCTACTCTTTGGAATTCCCTCCCCTTAAATATTACCAAGACACCATATCTGTTATCTTTTTGGCACTTACTGAAGACCTTCCTCTTTCAACAAGCCATTTAAGTAGATACCTTATCCCAGTCTGTGTCTGTGTTGGAATTGCTTTTCAAAGAAGGAAAAAAGAGGGGAATATGTTCTGATAAATTCTGATAGAATCATGCATTTTCGAATCAAAGCATCAAGCTCGCCCAAAAATCAAATGAGTGATGTCTATGGGTTTTGTAGTGAATGCCCTTTAGATGAGGAATTTAGAATAAAGACTTTATTACAGCAAAATGTGCTTACAAATGGGGGGAAAGCAGCTGCCTCTGGTATTATTTAAGCTCTCCATTTGCAAAAAAAAAAGAGATGTCAATGTAGCAGAGAAAAATATTTTCATGTTTCTAGAGCAGAAATATAGGAAGGAATGCTGAATCTCTTTAATATTTGCCATAGTCAAACCAATGCACAAATTTCTGTAAAACTTTCATTGTGTCCTGACCATTTTCTATAAAGAGAAAATCTTAATAATGGCATATTATATATATTTTAAAAGCATGAGAGCAATCCAGCAAAAATTAAGTACATTTGAAAGGCGCTCACCTTTGGTTGAACTGTGCCCAGTTAGGTTACCAAGCAATTCCCTTTTAAAATAGAAGGAAAGTAGATAAAACTACAGAAAGGACAATTTCTGAAATAATTTTGAAGAACTCTTTACAACACTGTAACATTTTTTTCAAACTACATTGAGAACTAAGTAGCAATTATGATGAATTTTCTATTCGTTCTCCACTGAACATCACTTCAATGCCATTGAATATGGTGGGCACAGAATTAGAAGATAATTATTTCATGTCTGTTGCTTAGTATTCAGAATGTACTTCACTGGTTTCTGGTAGTGGCCTTGATGAAGTTCAGAGTGACCTTGTTTGATATAGGAATATGTCCAGCTGATAATGCTTGGTTGCATTATGAATCAAGTCCCATTTCTCCCAGAAATTCTTCTCTGGATCAGAATGTTAAATGAGACTGTACACAGTTCAGCAGACCTGGTGCTCAAAGTTAGTTGCTTTTAAAGTAGAAACATATAGGTTGTTTAACGTTATTCCCTTATTCTCAGTGAAACTTCTGTAGATTGCTGTGAAGTATTATGTTATACACCACCTTAATAATTTTTGGCTTAAGGGTGCTACATAATTTTTAAAAAGAAAACTTCTACATTAAAAGACCACATGTACAAGCTACCTTTGTTTTATATGCATATTTTCTATTGTCTCAATTGTGCATTATAAATGTTTTATATGATTGTTGTCCCCTATCCACATCTAAAACCTTCTGTTGTTCCCAAGTGCATTTTGTGGGGGAGGGAGATGAATTTCCAAAAGACTCTCCTCTGTGGCTAGTGTACAGAAAGGTGTGAGGGACAGATGAACTGAAACTACAATTCCTAGCAGAGAAAATGATGATATAAATGCAGTACATTCACATGCATGTGCCAACATTGCAAGGCAAGACAGAAAACAGTTCTCAGAAAAAAATGGAGAATTTTTCCAAACCCTTTATGAGAAGGCTTGTGAATACTAAGCTGATTCTGAATTGCACAGATGAGAGTTTGCCCATCATGAGTGTTCAATTGTTTAACAAATTTCCAGGCTGTGGTTCCTACAATCATTCCTAGTCTATTGGCAGGTGTCACACAGCAAGGCTTCATTGTGCCTTGTGCTCCCACCAGTGGTGAAGTTGTGCAGGGTCTCAGGGGGTCTTAGACTCTACTTTTTTGGGAACAGGGTCCCTATGTCTCCATCATCTTACAAGCCAATCAACATGAAAGGGGAGTGTGCTAGCCACTGAAAATAGTCTTTTAACATGCTTGCTTGTCCTTTCCTGTGACTGGGGCCAATCAGGGTGAAAGGAGGCGAGTCAAACACTGAGAAGATTATTCTTGGTAGCTAACACTCTCTTCTTTCATGCTTATTGGTTCCCAGGCATTATCAAGGTTCTTATTCTCAACCCCACAGTAAAAAAAACAGGGAGGCTGTGATAAAAAACAAACAAAGGGACCCTGCACTTCTGAATTTGCCACTACACTACTGGCTACCACTGTTTCAAATTCATACCAACACTGAATTATAGAATGCATCTCACAAACAGCAGAAGTATTTCCAAGATTAAAGTGGCTTCCTATAAAGGGAGGAGAGAAAGGGGGAATCATGGACCATTATTATTGTGATGAAAAGTACAATAAAAAATGGTTCACATGAAGGAGTCAGCAAGCTATTACTACTCTGCTGCACAGCAGGTATGGCTGCTAACCCGGAATTGTCATTGAAGAGATTGTGCACAATTTCATCTTGGGGGTGAGGGTGAGGGTTTTTTTTGCTGAAAGCAAAAATCAAGACTGAGGATCTTTCTGGACCAAAACATTATGTGCTGGAAAGGGTACGGCCAGGCCATGATTTAGGGACACATGATACAACCCTCTCTGAAGCTGAGTTGGTTTTGGTCAGATCAGAGGGATGGAAAATCAACAGGGAACCCCATGTATACCACCTTCAGTTTCATGATGGTAGCTCCAACTTTTCTTTCTAAAGATACAAGATTATTGGAAGCAAGTTTCTTAATTTATTAACTGGATAACAGTCAGCAATAGAAACAGCCAAATCCTCTTCACATAAAGGAAGTGAGAAAATTCAGACTAGCTGCAGAAAAATCACCCTGCTGCATGTGAAGAGAGGGGGGGAAGGACTGTAGAGGAATGTGTTTTAGTGGTGAACAAAGTGAGAGTGAGGAGAACTGTTGCCATTTTTTCTGCACTCTTGCCTAAGAAACGTCTTCAAGCAATCAATGAAAGGCGGAACTTAAGGTTTGCCAGTCTTTATTAGTCTCATATATTTATTTATTTATTTATTTCGTTTCATTTCTAGACTGCCCATAGCTAGTAGCTCTCTGGGCGGTGTACAAAACTGGATTAAAATACAATAATATAATAAAATCAACAACACATAGCAGCAAGTTAACTAACAAAATTAAACGTAAAAACATTAAAATGCCTGGGAGTATAGCCAGGTCTTAACCTGGTGCCTAAAAGAAAGTACCGTAGGCGCCAGGCGTATCTCCTCAGGTAAGCTGTTCCAGAGTTCGGGGGCCACCACAGAAAAGGCCCTAGATCTAACAACAGTCCTCCGGGCTTCCTGATGAGTTGGTACCCGGAGGAGGGCCTTAGATTCTGAACGAAGTGAACAGGTAGGTTCATAGCGGGAGAGGCATTCCACAAGGTATTGCGGTCCCACACAATAGCATGAATGAATGTCCTTGCACAGTATAATGCAGGAATGGGCAACTGGTGACCTTCACTGGTGACCTTCAAAACCACTTTACTGGGCCCCCAGGATCCAAATTTTAATTCTAAAAATTGCTCCGTTTCACTTATAAGGAAAGATGGGTCTGCAACTATATATGACTGCCAACTTGCCCCTTGAAAGGATCTTGAAGGAAACAAATGTATTCTCCTCCCTGATCTTCACCCCTCAACATCACCCCATATAATCTGAGCACCTTTGCCCATATCTCTGCACTTCTTACTAACAGGGAATACCAACATTCTCCTGCTGGGAGGAAGGGCAGGATATAAATCAAATAATAAATAAAATTCTTATAGCACCTGACAACCTGACAGGACAGCTTGTTCCAGCCTCTGGACTTGCATTTGCAGAATATAGTGGCCTTCGGGACTCAGAAATTGGCCATCCCTGCCTCAAAGAAATCAGAGGCATTCAATTAAATATACAAGGAGGAATGCCTGGGATGGCAGCCCTGCATATCATACAGATCTCACAAAGACAAGAGTAAATGAATGCATCACAACCACTTGTCATTTCCACAGCCTTCCAAGTCCTAATAAAACAGAATGACAGAAAATAACTTTCTGGAGCGCTCAAATGAACTATCAAGATTGTTTAAATAAAGACCAATGCTATCAACTTCACTGTACCTTTTTCCCCATTGTCAAACAAAACATGAACCAAGATTTAAGTCATTCTTATGACAGCCCCCCAAATTATTCTAATGACTTCTAGAACCTTTGTCCCAAAATGAAAGGTGTGTGTGTATGTGGAGTGTTTTACATGGGAGTTCTGTCTGCTTTCAGTTGCAAATAGTGTAGATCAGTAACAGGCATGGGCCTTCTGCTCATCTGGTTTAACTTTTAGTTCCACTATATTTCTTCACTTACAAAGGCAAAAATTATTACATGCTTACACTTATTTCAGCTAGATGTCTTCTCCCACTCTCCAGTGGGTGCTCTCTACCACCTCTAAGAAGTGAAAAAGGATCAGGGGTGGGTGCCTCTTCAGGTCTGGCCCTGCTCCTCACTTAGCAGCAGTGGCTTCAGTGGTGGCAATTTCAGTCCAGACTAACCCACATTAGGGAGTGAGGTCTCCTACTTGGCTGCTACATCCCTTCATGGTCAGCTTACTTCTTAGAAGTAAATCAAACAAACAAAAAAGGACAAATTGGTCCATACTGGGGAAAAGGAGTTCCCTTCTCGTCTCTTTATAACCTAGGGAGAGCTCACACAGAGCATCACTAGAACTTGTGCTGCTGCCCATAATTGTACTCTGACATCATGAATGGACAATACCACCCAGGGATTTCCATAGCACCCTATTTCTGGTCATCAGCTAGCACTAGAGAAACCCAGAATCACTGCCACTGGAAAATGCAGGGAAACAATGATGGGACTGAGATGCTGGTGCTTCTTCCTTCTGGCATAACATCTTAAGCCAAGGAAGTGGAGTGGGCTCATCTCTGGAAAGAATCTGGTATGGGCTTGGCTTATCAGTTATCAAACACAGAATCTCTGTCTCCACACCACCGCCACACTACCCATCAAGCTGATGGGCAATCAGTTTGTATAAAATGAACACTATTTTTGACAATTTCTGAGAAATTTATCTCAGCTCTGAGATCTCATAGCTCTCTGAATTACAGAGAAGCAGACATAAGATGAAGAATGGGGCTTGTCTTAGCCCTATATAATAACTTCTATGGAAATTTAAGAGAACATCCATCCATCCTAAGACGATGTAGATAACTATAATTGTAGAGGTGACTCGTGAACTTAACTAATAAAGAACAGCCCCTTGAGTAATGTCTGCAGGTTCATGGAAGCCATATGTTATTTAATAGAGAATCAATTCCAGTGACCAGCAAAATAGGTCCTCTCTTTCCTTTGTTCAACATTTTGATGAAGTTATTAATGTATGGAAGAGGAGCTCCATTCTTAAAATTCTATCTGATACTCATGTGCCTAACATAAGTGCTGAAGTTATCAGTACAAACTATTTTTGTATTAATAAATTTCTTCAGACAAAGATCTGAACAGAACCATTATGCATAAATTCTATATGCAGTTGGGAACCCTTTCTATACACAGAGAGCTGTACACACTTAGTTTCTGTTGAAATCTTCAACTGCATGTGCAGAGGTGAGAACCAGTGGGTACAATTCCCTATCAATGTGGTCTTAGCCACAGATATGACACATGAAAAGGGCTATACCAGTCAACAGCTTGTATTTGGAGATACAAAGCCATGCAACACTTAGCTAGCAGGAATACTTGCAGGTACACTCAGACGATCAAGCAAGAAGGGGAATGTTCATCCATATGTACAAATGCTGGAAGCACCAGAAAGCAGCTACTCACTCAGCACCATACGACCATGTGATTAACTGGATAGGCACCATTAGTAACATGAGCAGCCCCACTTATGGCACATTCACAGATCCAGTCAACAACTGTGGACTTGCATAATCTGCCTCCGGTGCCCCTTCTTGGTGTTTGCAAGAGGGAATTCCTCTCCTCCTCCACCACCAATTGCCTAGCCACCATAGCCAGCAATTCTGATTAGTGAACTACTTCACCACAGCAGCTGTCCTCTTCTTCCTGAACCAACCTGCATTGCTTACTTCTCTTTCTCTTTGTCTTGTCTGGTCTCTTTGGCATATTCCTTTCCAAACCTGTTGTTGTTTGCTTTGAATCCTGCTCAGTCTTTTCTGATCTGAAGATGCCTGGTAATAACATTCCCCAAACAGCACCAGTTTTCAGATGATGCTAATCGAGTTTGCCTTCAAAGGATGTGCCAATATTGCTCCCCTGATGCAAAGCTGCCATATCTGTTTGAAAGATTCCAATGCATAAATATTGCAGTCATTAAAAGGCTCTACTATGCCTGACTCCATTTTCTGATGGAAGCTGAAATCGGCATCTAATATAAATGTGCTCATAGGTCTCCACTGAAACATCTTAAATGCAAAATGATAATCTCTAGAATTCCTGTCTATGATACAGTTTATCTCAATATTGTTGTTGTTGTTAATTTATAATTATTATTATTTAGTTCCTTTCCTTGCAAAGCAACCCGAACCAACTGACAATAAGATTAAAACCATTCATTCATTCATTCATATAAAAAGGCAGGTCTAACACAACTCATCCCACGACTAAAAGACAAAAAAGAGGCCATAAGTATACCTAATACCCTCCAAATTAAAGCACCAAAAGCCTCAGTGAAAAGAAACATGTCTGCTAACAGAGAGTAATAGCACCAGGCGTGCCTGACTGGGAGAGCATTCCACAAGTGAGGAACCACCACTGAAAAGGCTCTTCCTCATGTCGCCACCCTCCACGCCTCCCTCAGAGGGGGCACTTGGAGAAGGGTCTCAGATGACAAACATAGGGGTCGTGTTGGTTCATGTTTTGTCTGTGAAAACCAGGTTGGGAAAATGAACCTAATATAGAATAGGGCTGTACTCCATATTTGGTCGAGCCCTGAGCTGAATCAGGCCTCTTCAGAGGCATCTGGGTTTCTGCCGAGTTGGGTTGAGATAGCCCCGGATTGCTATAGGTCAGGTATGAGGGCCCAGAGCTATCCAGGGCTATCAGGGAGTGGGACGTGAGGCAGGAAGAAGAGGCAGGCATGAGCAGGAAGGACAAGGCCAGGCAGGTAAGGCAGCTCTTCGCAGGAGAAGGTAAGTGCCTGTTGACGTGTGTGCGTTGTTGCGTGAAACAGCATACATTACGTTGGAGTTAAGTTGAGCAAGAAACTTCTTCAGAGCATTAGATCATGTTAAGAGTCTTCAAACCCAGCACACCAAATCCCCTTTGTGGGTGGTTTCCCTGCATACATCAGGGAAGCCTCTTGCAAAGAAGCAGCACCTCACAACAGGGAATCCTCTTGCTGATAAACAAAAAGATTCATCCCACGTTGTGCCAGTCATTGCTCAGTTGCGGGTGGCTTCCTTGCATGCAAAGAAGCTGCTTGCAAAGCAGCAGCAACCGGCAATGCTCAGGATGGAATTGTCTTCCTTACCAGATGGTAAACTATTCCATCCTGCCCTGGTTGTATCCTCCTTCTGTCAGTTGGGGGGGGCAGGGGTGAAGGAGACTTAGTGTTTCTTTCTTCCACCCAACCATATTTTAAATGTAAAATAGCCCCACCCTCAAAGAGTGCAGGGATGGATCTGGGGCAGGTGGATGGCAGATTAACCCTCCTTGGGGCCAACAGATCAGGGCCACGAGGTGGATAGGGAGGGCTGTGCACAGTCCTAACATAGAATATCCTTACAAAGAAACACTATTCTGGAGGGTGGCAGAGTCTCTTTTGGCTTTAAAAAAGGAAAGACTTCAAGGGGGGGAAGAATGACAAGAGATAGTCAAGGTTATCTGTGCCTTGTTCCTTGCTGCCTCTCCTCTCATGGATGGGTTCCTTGTTGCTCATCTGCTCTGCCCACTGGCCTGTGTGTGTTGTTGTTTAACGCCAGGTCGGTACACAATAAGACCACTCTCATCCATGTTTTGATTGTGGATGAAGGTGCCGGTTTGGTGTGCATTACCGAGACCTGGGTGGGTGAGCTGGGAGGAGTTGATCTGACCCAGCTTTGCCCATCTGGATACTCAGTGCAACATCAGCACAGGCTGCAGGGACAGGGGGAGGAGTTGCTGTGGTCTACAGAACTTCCATCTCTGTCACCAGAAAACCACTCTGTCTTGGATCTGGCTGTGAGGGCCTGCACTTGGTGTCAGGCCGAGGAGACAGTAAACTAGGGTTGCTGCTGGTGTACCATCCATCCTGCTGCCCGGCAGCTTCTCTGACTGAGCTGGCAGAGGCCATCTCAACTATGGTGTTGGAGGAGCCCAGAACGATAGTGCTAGGTGATTTCAATGTCCATGCGGAGGCTGCCTCTAGTGTTCCGGCTCGGGACTTCATGGCCTCCATGACGACCATAGGGCTGTCTCAAGTTGTCACTAGCCCGACGCATAGGGCAGGGCACACCCTCGACTTGGTTTTTGCTCCATATGGAGGAAGGGGTGATCTGGAGATGGGGGGTGGATGTCACCCCATTATCATGGTCAGACAATTTCCTGGTAGCAGTCTTTCCGTAGCAGTCTTGATGCCCCATCCACAACTACTGTAGTCCCCAATGAGGTGTCCAGTGCAATGTCTGCTGCAACGTCTTGGGAACAGTTTCAGTTGATCCGGCCTGGTGACATTGACAAGGCACTTACATTGATGTGGCCAGCAATGTGTCCTCTCGATCCTTGCCCTTCTTGGCTTATTAAAGCTTGCTGAGGGGGTTGACTGAGTGGATCCATGGTGTGGTCAGTGCATCATTGCGGGAGGGAGTGGTTCCAGCCGCCTTGAAAGTGGAGATGATCTGACCACTCCTGAAAAAGCTCACCCCGGACCCATTGGTTTGTGACAACTACTGACCGGTTGCAAATACCCCTTTTTAGGGAAGATGATTGAGAGGGTTGTGGCACAGCAATTGCAAATACTCTTGGATGAAACAGATTATCTTGACCCATCCCAGTCTGGGTTCAGGCCTGGTTATGGGACTGAATTGGCCTTGGTGGCCCTGATGGATGACTTTTATCGGGAGAAGGATGGAGGAGTGCAACCCTGTTATTCTTACTTGATCTCTCAGCAGCTTTTGATACCATTGACCATGGTATCGTTCTGGGACGACTTAGTGAGATGGGTATTGGAGGCACTGTTTTATAGTGGTTCTGATCCTATCTCCATGGTCATTCTCAGAGAATAGCATTGGATGACTGTTTTTTGCCCCCCTGGCAGTTGTGCTGTGGGGTGCTGCAGGGTACTCTCTTGTCCCTCATGCTGTTAAACGTCTATATGAAGTCCTTGGGAGCAGTCATCAGGTGATTTGGGGCGAGATGTCAGCAGTATGCTGATGATACCCAGCTCTATTTCTCTGTAACATCTGAATCAGGAGAGGCCATGCAAGCCCTTGACCACTGCTTGGACTCGGTGGTGGGCTGGATGAGGGCCAATAAACTGAGTCTGAATCCTAGCACGATGGAGGCACTGTGGGTTGTTGGTTCCCGCATTTGGATAAATGGTCAGTTGCCTGCTTTGGATGGGGTGGTACTCCCTCTGAAAGAGCAGGTCCGTAGTCTGGGGGTGCTCCTGGATCCATCTTTGTCACTAGAGGCGCAGGTGACCTCCATGGCTAGGAGTGCCTTTTACCAGCTTTGCCTGGTAAGACACCTGTGGCCATTTCTGGACCGGGATAGCCTGACCGCTGTTGTCCATGCACTTGGAATCTCCAGGCTGGATTACTGTAATGCGCTCTATTTGGGGCTGCCCTTGAGGTTGGTCCAGAAGTTGCAGCTAGTGCAAAATGCGGCAGCGAGACTGCTCACTGGAGCAGGGTATCACCAACATGTCACCCTGCTGAAAGAATTGCACTGGCTGCCCATTTGCTACCGGGCCAAGTTCAAGGTTCTAGTTTTGGTGTATAAAGCCCTATACAGCTTGGGACCAGGATACCTGAAAGACCGTTTTACCCCTTATATACCCAGTTGATCACTGCGCTCTGCAGGTGAGGGCCTCCTGAAGATACCATCTTATCAGGAGGTCTGTTCTGTACAACATAGGAAACGGACCTTTAGCGTGGTGGCACCTACCCTGTGGACGTCCCTCTCCTTAAATATTAGGCAGGCACCATCTCTGCTATCTTTTCAGCACCTATTGAAGACTTTCCTCTTTCAACAAGCCTTCTAAGTTGAGACCTATCTCAGTCTGCATCTGTGTTGGAATTGCTTTTTAATATATTCTTAAAACTTTTTAAAAATGCTTTTAATCTTAAAAGATGTTTTGAAAGCTTTTTTAAAGTAACATTTTTGAAGATGTTTTGTTTCAATGTGTTTTAAAGTCTGTTTTTATGGTGTTTTAATGTTTTTAGTGCTTTTGTTTGCCGCCCTGGGATCCTGCTGGGAGGAAGGGCAGGATATAAATCAAATAATAATAATAATAATAATAATAATAATAATAGTCCCACTCTTTGAAATATATTTTAACCTTTTTGTTATGATTGCTGTCCCCGGGCTCCTATGGGAGGGAGGGCAGGGTAGAAATCTAGGATGGTATCCAACTGAGTAACCAACTGAAATCAATGAAACTAAGTTATCCATGTATATTAATTTCAATGGGTCTGCTCTGAGTAGGAGCAGCACTGGATACAATCCCTAATAAATAGATCAAATCAATAAATATAAGATTGCATCCTTTGAGAAACCATCTATAGTTTTATTGCTTAAAAAACAATCCATAACTGGGCAGCCAAAATCTGCAAGTTACGTGATTTACCCTGTTGCAAAAAGAAAAAAAGTTATCCCTTTTTAAACAACTCTTAGGTTTAACAAAGGATATCTACATGAAATCATGCAAGCAAAGCAAATGGATTGTTTAATGTACATAGTAAGCTGAATGTGAGCTATTCCACACACACAAAAAACTTGATATAAATCAAAGGTGGGGAACCAGAACATTCTCCTAGAAAGCCTAGACCCACCAAAGCAATCAGAAGTGGGCAACCTGTGGCCCACCAGACACTGCTGGACTACAACTCCCATCATCCTTTGACCATGCAGAATGGGGTATTGGTAGCTGGAGCCCAACAACATCTGGAGGGCCACAGGTTCCCCACTCCTGATTTAGATACAGTCAAATAGGGACCATTTATAAACTTTAAATAACAACCTAAAAATGGAAAATTGCTTTAAAATCTATTCAGAACATTTCTCTAATTTTGAAACTGAGCCTGATCCAGCAAAAAATTGATGTTTCATTTAGGGTTACCAGGTCAGAAGCATCCCAAACCCTGAGATTTCAGGGGTGGGCCCTAGGGATGTCTTGGGGGCAATCCCTAGTGATTCATTAAGCATGATACATTAAGCATCAATCACAGTTGCTTGGAGCATGCCACTCAAACAAAAACAATTATCTGACTGGAAATTAATATAGAAATCTTAGCTAAATGAGGGTGTTTCCAGGTCCAGCTGAAGTGACAGGATCATTCCTTCTCACCTGCTTAGCAAGCCTGGTTAGTGAACATTTCATCTAGCCTACTTGCTTCTGGCAAGAAGAGTTTAAGTGCCCTCAGGCCAGCCCAGTCAGGAGAAGGCCACTGTAGAAAAAAGGGAGCTTAATGTTGTGGAGATGTTAGATGGCAGCAGTCAGTAGTAAAGATGAATTCCTCTGAAGGCTGCAATTCTAAACACACTCACCAAGCCCCATAGAACTCAACAGGACTTACTTCTGAGTAGATATGGTTAGGATTGTGCTATTGGTAAGGCTTGACTAGTGATCCTCTGCAAACATATCTATATAGAAGCAGGGTTGGCACCTCCCTGCCTAGAATGTCGTGGCTGCTCTAAACTTCTTTGCAGACTTAACCCTTCACTGCAGAGAGAGGTTTGAGAAATGAGTAAGAGTTAAGAAGATTCTCTACCCTTTCCTGCCTAACCTGTGGGCTGCTATAAACTCACTTTGACAGCCAACCCAATTCCACTGAGTAACAACTGACAGAGAGAAAACACATATGGTTTGGTCTACCTTTACAGGCAGTAGCTTGGAAACAACAGCAATTGAAGCCACACTTCCCAGTATGTGAATTCTGTTTTACCACTGTTGGGAAAGAAACAAACCGTCATGCAAACAACAAGATGCATCATCAGTGGATTTAAGGGGGTTGAGTTGAGTGCATGGAACCACTGTTGTTGCTTCTATGGATGTAAGGGTGTGAGGTCAGAAGTAAATGAAATGCAAATAGAAAAAGGACAGTGATGATTTCCTAAATGCAATACCATACCAACCACAACAAAATTCCTATGAGTAAGGCAGAAAACTCAACATCCCACAACCAGTCAAGGTTCCTAATCAAAACTAAAAAAAATCCTGGCAGCCATTCAGCCAAAGTCACAGAAATCCCCATACAGCACAACCTGACCCAGGGGCTTCAGTTAGTGCAGAATGACATGTCACGATTGTTGACATGAGTGAGACCCTATCAGCACATAATACTTCTGCTCTGAAATCTGTACTGGTTGCTGATTTGCTACCAGGCCAAGTTCAAGGTGTGCTTTCCATTTTACTGGTGCCACATAGTACTTGTTCTGCTCTTGTAAGAAATCAGTCCTTTAGTGTGGCAGTACCTACGCTTTGAAACTTTCTGCCTATTGACACTGGGCAGGCTCTTTCACTGTACTTTTCGACACCTGCTAAAAACATGTTTTGTTTAGCAAGCCTACCTAGGCATGTAAGAACGATTATGTTTTTAATCTGTTTTTAACTCATTGTTGGTTTTATTATTTTAAATGTTTTAAATGTTGTCTGTAATTGTTTTTGCCAATAGTGTTATTGTTTTAATTGCTTCTATAATCCACTTTTAGGTTTTTTACAATAAAGCAGTATATAAATGTTGTAAATAAAATACATAAATAAATTTCGGAGTCAATGTGGCCCTTGGGTCTCTTTCCTCTTTTAGGTACAAAGGAATCTACCTTATACCGAGTCAGGCCATTTGGTACCATCTAGCTCAGTACTGATGACACAGACTGGCATTGGCTCTTCAGGATTCCAGGCAATAGTCTTTTTCATGTCTTGTCTTGCTTACCTTTTCTCTAAACTAAAAATCCCCAAATGTTTTAACCATTCATCATACGGGAGTTGCTCCATCCCCTTGATCATCTTGGTTACCCTTTTCTGAACCTTTTCCAGCTCCACAATATCGTTTTTGAAGCGAACCAGCAGAACTGTAAACAGTATTCCAAGCATGGCCACACCATATATTTCCATAATGGCATTATGATATTTGCAGTTTTATGTTCCTTCCTAGTGATTCCTGGCATGGAATTGGCCTTTTTCACAACTGCTGCACAGTAGGTTGACATCTTCATTGAGCCATCCAATACAACCTCAAGGTCTCATTCCTGGTCAGTTACTCTCACTTCAGACCCCATGAATGTATATGTGAAATTTAGATATATTTTTTGTCCCACTGTGCATCACTTCACACTTGCGTCTATTGAATTACATTTGCCATTTTACTGCCTAATAGACAGCAATGATTTAAAAAAAAAAACACCTTTATGGCCAGGAGTCAAAGGACCATGGCTCATTACTCCACATGTGCACCAGCCCAGGGTTTTTGTATGAGAGGGCATACCTATTTCAGCTCCTTGTACTCCCTGAAGTCACTCCTGCAAGTCAGAGTGCCATTTGATGCGGCATGAGAAGAAGCATGGGCTGGGCTGGGTGGGTTGACAGAGTGTCTTTCTGTGGAGCGCAGGGCCAGTTCACATCCCTTTTGGGCAAACAGAGCGCCTGCAGCTGGTAAACAGCTAGGCTTTGCTTGTAGGGTTGCTGCCCAAGAACTGATAAGAGGTGGGAAAACTGATAATCTCCCTGTATGTGTATGGACTTGCTTTCCACTCATAGATTTTTAGACCTCAGCCTATATATTATATAGCCAGGAGAGTGGCTGTATACTATAGCCAGCATAGATTTTTCACATTCTGCAATGTTAAATTGAAAATATCCCCCATGTCATCCTGATGCTTCCCATAAGCTCATTTCAAAACAAAATCTTACAAAACTTATAGTCCTGAACTCAGAAATGCTTAACAACCCTCTAAATTTTCATGGCAATATACAAAACAGTCAGCGGAAATGGAGAGTTCAAAGTGTAAAAAAGAGACAGGAAAAAAACAGACCCCTTTTGGACTTCTTTCTGTCAGAGTTCCCATAATTTACTGAAATTAATTAAAAATCAGCCATGTTCACAGAGTACCTGTAATCCTATTACTGACCTTGCCCCATACTCTGACCTTCAGGCATGCTTAGTAAGAACCAACCAAAAGCCAGACTCACAGCTGCTGGGCTTGCCTAATCAGGGGGCCACACCCACACCAGGCCTTTATTTCACTTTAGACCAGCCTTTCCCAACCAGTGTGCCTCCAGATGTTGCCGGACCACAACTCCCATCAGCCTCAGCCAGCATGTGGCTGAGGCTGATGGGAGTTGTGGTCCAACAACATCTGGAGGGACACCGGTTGGGAAAGGCTGCTTTAGACAGTCATGGCTTCCCCAAAAGAATCCTGGGAAGTGTAGTTTGTGAAGGGTACTAAGAGGAGATTCCTAGAGCTCCAGTGGCCAGAGTAGTTTAACAGTCAGCCACTCTGATTGAATCTCTGTGAGGGGAACACATAGCAACTCTCAGGACCCTTCACTAACTACACTTCCCAGGATTCTTTGAGAGAAGCCTTGACTGCCTAAAGTGAAACAACAGTCTGGTGTGGATGTGGCCAGGAACAGCTTTGGTTTAAATTTGGGTGGGAGGTTACATGTGCCTGCAATAGAATAAAAAGGTGGGGGAAACCCTGAAAAAGAATGATAATGTTCACAATGTTTTCCTTTTGGAAAGGGAAGAGGCTTTCCCTCTGCCCAGTGCTCACCCATCCAATCTTCTCCCTTCCCCCTCCTGCCCTCCTCCTCCCCTCCCCCTGGTCAGTTTCACCTATCCTAAGCATGATTGCATGGGAGTAAATCCCATTGAACTCAAAAAGCATGCAAATGATCAAACCTGCTCTCCCCTCCTCCTCCCTTTTGCCGCTTCCCTCCCCCTTCTTTTGCTCCTCCCTCCCCATCCCTTTCCAATCCCCTTCCCCTCCTCTTACTCCATGGTCAGTTTCATCTAAGCATGATTGCAGGGGAGTAAATCTCATTGAACTCAATAAGCATGCAAATGATCAATCCATTCTCAGCAAACTTCCACAGGATCCCATTTCTTACCTCCAGAATTAAAAACCAAGAGAAATTCACCAACAGGCAAAAAAAAAAAAACACCTTGGGGTTTAAGAAACTACCTATAGCCAACAGGTATTTCTATCAAATTTTAAAAAGCAGGGAAATTTGCAGCTATAGTGAATGCATCAAGGGAGCATGAGACCTGACCTCCTCTTTGAAATATTGTACTGCCCTACAAATTTGTCAAAATACAAACACAATTTGGGTTGGTCTTTGACAGTCCAATCTACTTCCTGTGTAGCTTGGAAGAATTTGGTAATGTGTCTCTGAGCATATGGTGAGTGGTGGCAACGCCTGCAATCAGCCCAAATAACAGAAACAAGTTATCTGCTGTGCTGATCTTGTTTTAGCAGGGGGGAAGCAACAATATTAAAACAGTTGATGTAGTTCAGATAGTCACTTTAAATATGTTTGATTTAAAATGGAATTTTATTTATTTATTTCATTTGTATACCGCCCCATAGCCAAAGCTGTCTGGGCAGTTTACAAGATAGTAGTGAAGTTTCCTATAGTAAATAATTTTCTTTTGTTTCTGTTTCTGTGAATATGTGAAGTACAGCAACACTTTGCAACACTAAAAAAAAAAGCTCCAGAAACAATTGTGGAATAATGGCACTGTCTGTTCTGCAGAATAATTTCCAATGGACATGAGGAGTGTCTCTGTTTGCACAAGATAAAACAGTGTGAGGTGAAATATATTCCAGTAAAATTCTAGGTGTGCTCTATGTTTTTAATTGACCATGCCCACCTTGCCTTAAGTGGAATAGTTTGAGCTTAGCAGGCTAAAAACATGCATCTTGGGCAGGCCAAGTTTGTTTTTTTCCAACAGCTAAAGTCACTGCTTAAGTAGCAACATATTGTAATCAATCTGATTTTACATCAAACACAGTTTCAGATTCAAGTGTTAATGCACCCAAAATAGAAATAGAGCATAACCTCCAGTTTGAAATACGAAAGGATGTCTTCACCATCATATGACACTGACCAATAAAATGGCTTTGAAATTAATAAAAATAAATTTGACACAGATTTCCAAGATGAATAATGAGAGAAATATAATTTTCTAGATTAGATTCTCTGTAGAAACAGTAGGAACACAGAAAAGAAGCAAAGAAGAACATCAACAAACATACAAAAATGTAATTCTCCCTCTTCGGAGATGGCAGGTGTTGCCACCACTCACCATATGCAGAGAGGCACATGTCACCAAATTCATCCAAGCTACACAGGCAATGGATTGGAATGTGAAATACCAACCCAAATTGTGTTTGCATTTTGACAAATTTGAAGGGCAGTACAGTATCTCAGAGAGGAGTTCATGTCTCTTGCTCCCCTGGTACATTCACTAGAGCTGCCCGATTTCGTTCTGGAAGTGGGGCAAGAACAACTCCTGTTTTGTTCTTTTGTTTATGTTCCAGAAGGGAGATAGAGTTAGGGTCCTCCAAATGGCTAGGCTTGACTACCTTTACCTGTGATGCTCTGACTGACTTCCTTCTGTCATTAGACTGATATGCTTAGGGAAGCTTATCTGCCCCTCCTACTTCTGCCCTTTCCTCTCTTCTCTTCTTCCACTGTCCGAGAGAGAGAGGAGACACCTTTCTCTCTGCTCTCTCTCCTGAGCCATGAGGGCAGCTCCCAAACCTGGGTGTTGCACCTCCAATTTAGAACTAGGCATGCCTATCTACTATGCATTTCTAGTAGCTTTTCTTATTTTACTAAGTCTTAAATCTCAGTTATCTCAATGCAGGGTAAAAGCCTACGTTCTTAGGTAAACACACACACTGGCACACAGCATCTCAGACCGTTGACAATCTCTGCTAATATCTATACAAATTTACACAACATTTTGCTGCTTTTTAAAGTTTGATAGAAATATCTGTTGGCTACAGGTATGTTCTTAAACCATACGGTTTTTTGTCTATTAATGAATTTATATCTTGCCTTATAAGATGCTCAGTGTGGCTTACATAACACACTGTGATTAAAATGTCAAGATGTTCAATATTAAACCTACTCCATTTAACACAGTACTGAGGTCTTATTTAGTGAAATGCATGCCAGACATCTAGATTAACATCACTCAGCTTTAAAGCTCACTGAGTGACTTTGGGTTGTCATGATCTTTTAGCTTCCTCCTACATTAAGGGATTGTTGTGAGGATAAAAGGAAGCAGGGCAAAAAAAAGTACCTCAGTTGCAAATGACAACAGTGGTTTCATTGTTGAGGTGTGGTGCCAGCAGGATTCAATTCAGCGCTACCCATAGCTCCTTGGAGAAAGGATGGGGTTAAAATTAAATGGAATAAAGAAATAAATGCTAGATGTTCTTACTAACTCTGAATGACTGCACTTACACCAATTTTAAAAGGTGGCATCCTCCTCATTTCAATTATTTAGCTTAATATTTTAGAAATGTGAGCTATCTAAAATACTGTTTTAATTCAAGTTATAAAAATTACTCATACAGTTTATAATTTGCTATCAATTTACTGTCAGGTTTAGAATGGGATTCCATTTTCCTAAGTAACCAGCAACCAATTTATAGCTTTCAGAATAGCTTAATCAATTACACAAGTAATTAGCTTCATTGCATTTTCTGTTATGATATATCAGTTTTCATGCTTCCTGGATTCATCTAGTCCAGGATTATAATTTGTAAATTCTACAAACTTAATTAACTGCAAAAACACTTGGCTTCCTACTGGTACATTGTTATAAATAAAATGTAGTTTAGTCACTTGGGAAGTAATTTTAAAATTATATATACTTGATGATGTACAGTCTATAAGTTGATGAAGAATAAATACTTATAGTCATCTGTTTGTAAATTCAACATTATTTAATTACATTTAATTAGATTCTTTGTAACTGTAATTTTGATAGTTGAATGCTGTCCTAGCAAATTGATTAAGCACACCTGCAATGTGTAATTAGTTCTTCCAATACCAAACTTAGTTAACTACATATATATATTTATATTACTTACACACACACACTCTACGTATTAGCAGTCAGCTATATATATAATTCACTAATAGGCAAAAAACCTTGCGGTTTAAGAATGTACCTATAGCCCACAGATATTTCTACCAAACTTTAAAAAGCAGGGAAATTGGGCAGCTATAGTGAATGCACCAGGGGAGCAGGAGACCTGAACTCCTCTCTGAGATATTGGACTGCCCTACAAAGTTGTCAAAATGCAAACACAATTTGGGTTGGTCTTTCACAGTCCAATCCACTTGCTGTGTAGCTTGGAAGAATTTGGTAACATGTGCCTCTGAGCATATAGGGAGTGGTGGCAACACCTGCCATCTCCAAAGGTGGAGAATTATATTTTTGTATGTTTGTTGGTGTTCTCCTTACTTTGCTTCTTTCCTGTGTTACTAATGTTTCTACAGAGAATCTAAACTAGAAAATTTTATTTCCCTCCTTATTCATCCTAGAAATCTGTGTCAAATTTATTTTTATTAATTTCAAAGCCTTTTAATTGGTCAATGTCATATGATGGTGAAGACAGCCTTTTTTGTTTCAAACTGGAGGTTATGGTCTATTTCTATTTTGGGTGCATTAACAGTTGGACCTGAAACTGCAGTTTGATGTAAAATCAGACTGATTACAATATGCTGCTACTTTAGCAATGACTCTAGTTGTTGGAAAAAAGAGGATGCATGTTTCCAGCCTGCTATGTTTAAACCACTTTATTTAAGGCAAGGTGTTCACGATCAATTAAAAACATAGAGCACACCTAGAATTTTGCTAGAATATATTTCACCTCCCACTGTTTTATCTTGTGCAAATTGAGACACTTCTGCGGTCCACTGGAGACTATTTTGCAGAAGTCAGTGCCATTATTCCACAATTATGTTTGGAGATTTTTTAGTATAAATTTTGCAAAGTGAACTTCACATATTCATAGAAACAAAAGCAAAAGAAAATGATTTTGTATAGAAAACTTCACTAAAATTGCAAAGTAAATCAGACATATTTAAAGTGACCATCTGAACTACATCATCTGTCTTAATAATGTTGCTTCCTCCCAGCTAAAACAAGATCAGCACAGGACGTATCTTCTTTCTATTATTTGGGCTGATTACAGGTGTTGCCACCACTCCCTATATGCTCAGAGGCACATGTTACCAAATTCTTCCAAGCTACACAGCAAGTGGATTGGACTGTGAAAGACCAACCCAAATTGTGTTTGCATTTTGACAACTTTGTAGGGCAGTCCAATATCTCAGAGAGGAGTTCAGGTCTCCTGCTCCCCTGGTGCATTCACTATAGCTGCCCAATTTCCCTGCTTTTTAAAGTTTGGTAGAAATATCTGTGGGCTATAGGTACGTTCTTAAACCGCAAGGGTTTTTTGCCTATTAGTGAATTTCCCTGCTTTTTAATCCAGGAGGTAAGAAATGGGATCCTGTGCAAGTTTGCTGAGAATGGATTGATCATTTGCATGCTTATTGAGTTAAGTGGGATTTACACACACACACCAGGCAATCATGCTTAGGATAGGTGAAACTGACCACAGGGGATGGGGAAGGGAGGAGGGGGAGGAGGGAGGGGTGGAAAGGCAGAGGGGAGGACTGGGATAGGAGCAGGCAGGAGGGGGAGGGGAGGACAGATGTGGTTGTTTGCATGTTTATTGAGTTCAGTGGGATTTACTCCCGTGCAATCATGCTTAGGATAGGTAAAACTGACTGGGGGGGAGGGACGGAGGGCTGGAGTGGGCAGGGAAGGTGGAAGAAGGAAGAGGGGAGGAGAAAGGGAGAGGAAAGGGGAAGGAGGGAAAAGGCAGGTCTGATCATTTGTATGATTATTGAGTTGAATCGAATATACTCCTATGCAATCATGATTAGGATAGGTAAAACTGACTAGGCTGGGCCTGGCAACCAAGACGTCTTCTGTATCTTTCACAGTTGGGCAGGGGGAAGGGACAATTCTACCTTGTGGTTTTTCCCATTACAATGTTGCAAGAACACCGGCACTTGGCTGACTTTCTCTTCTCCTAAAGATACAGGATCAGTCTCAGGCCCTGAACCTGGCAACCCTACCTCCCACCCAAATTTAAAACAAAGCTGTCCCTGGCCACATCCACACCAGGCCTCTATTACACTTTGGACAATCATTATTTATTTATCCATTTATTTAGTGTATTTATATACCGCCCCATAGCCGAAGCTCTCGGGGCAGTTTACAATAACTAAAAACATTAAAAACAAATATACAAATTTAAAAACACATCTTTTAAAAACAATTGAAAAGAATTTATCATGGCTTCTCTCAAAGCCATGGCTGAAAGCCAATCATGGCTTCTCTCAAAGAATCCTGGGAAGTGTAGTTAGTGAAGGGTGCTGAGAGTTGCTAGGAGATGCCCTGTTTCTCTCACAGACCTTCAATCAGAGTGGCTGGCTGTTAAACCATTCTCTCAGGGGAACTGAAGTCTTCTCTCAGCACCGTTCACAAACTACACTTCCCAGGATTCTTTGAGGGAAGCCATGACTGTCTCAAGTGAAATCAAGTCTGGTGCGGGTGTGGCCCTCTGATTAGCCAAGCCCAGCAGCTGTGAGGCTTTTAGAACACTGACAGTTGGTCCTTACTGAGCATGCCCCGCGTTATAATAGGCTTACAGCCAAAATTTCTTAAATTAATTAAAAATCAACCAGGCATTTTTTTAACTTTTAAACTGCAGTAGATGAAGGTCAGAGTATGGGGCAAGGTCAGTATTAGGATTACAGGTACTCTGTGAACATGGCTGATTTTTAATGAATTTCAACAGATTATGAGAACTCGCAGAAAAAAGTCCAAAAGGGCTCTGAGTTTTTTTTCTCTCTTTTTAGACTTTGAACTCTCGATTCTCTCTGTTTTGTGTATCGCCATGAAAATTGACAGGGTTGTTAAGCAAGCGTTTCTGAGTTCAGAACTATAAGTTTTGTAAGGTTTTGTTTTGAAATGAGCTTATGGGAAGCCTCAGAATAGCATGGGGGGATATTTTCCATTTAACATTGCGGAATGTGAAAAATCCCCACTGACTATAGTATACAGCCACTCTTGTGGCTGTATAATTTCCTTCTTGGCTGATTGCTAATATGTTTGATAATTTAAAAGTATGCTTATAGGGATGTATATTAACTACATTCCTAAAAGCGGATGCAAATATTATTGATTACATTTCTATCCCACTTTTCCTCCAAGGAGCTCAAGGTGGTATACATGGTTTGCTTCCTCCCCATTTTATCCTTACAACAACCTGTGAGGTAGGTAAGGCTGAGGGACTGTGACTGGCCCAAGGTTACCCAGTGAGTTTCCTGGTCGAGCAGGGATTTGAACCTGCTCCCAAGTCCTAGTCCAACAGTCTAACCACTACACTGTACTAGTATAGGTAAAAGAGTTGTCCTTTTATATTGTCCTGGAGATATGCAAGAGTAGTGCCATGGATGGACCAGCACCAATAAGTATAGGCAAAGAAACATGGTTGGTGGCCACTCCAATCTTAGAGCTTCCTTTTAAAAGTTAGAAACAGCACATGACCATTCTGTCCAAAGGAGTATTCAAGGATCAGGGATTGCAGATATGTGGGGTTTTTTTGGGGGGGGGTCTATTTGTCCAGCTTCCTGTTTCCCATAGTGGTTAACCTGATGCCTCTGAGAAGCTCACAAGCAGATCATCAGAACAATATCCTTCTCCTGCTGCTATTGCCCAGCAAGTAATATACTAACTTTGAACCTGTAGTATATAGACATTATTACTAGTACCCACTGATAGTTTTATCCTCCATGAATTTGTATAATCCCTCTTTAAATCCATCTAAGATGACGGTCATCACAACGACAGTTAACTGTCATCACTTGGTAGAATGCATGCTTTATTTTATTTAACAAAATTTATATACCACTTGATTGTAAATAGAACCTCTAAGCAATTAACAAAAAATAAAACAAACATTAAAACTGTCAATAAAAGACATTCCTTGGATCTTTTGGAAAGTCCTTACCACTTTCCGTACACTGGCACCCCAAGAGGTCACTAAATAAACAAGATTAAATGGGTGTGTAATTGTTCCAACTTTATTGAGAGAATCAAAAAGATTCAAAAGCAGCAGCCACCTGCTGGGTTGTATCGTATATGATGCAGAACATCATAACAAAACGCAGTAGTTGTGCCAGAAATCAGAATTCTGGATTCAATATGGCATGGACTCAATGAAGCATAGTTTCTGCCAACTCCAGTTTGAAGAACCTTAATAAAAGACACTGCTATTTTTTTAAAAAATGACTATGACATAGATACAATGGCATAACTTGCTTTAGTAATGCTTCCTGGTTTAGGACAGGCCAACTCTGGGTTTGCCTTATCTATTCTGTGTCCAGCATGAACATGACACTTTATTCCTTAGAATTAGGCAGGTTGATCCTTCAGATAGGGAGAGATTACATTTTATTTCTATCACTTAACACATTAATTCCCAAATCTGCTCAATGTCAGCACACCCTTGTAATTTTTAAGCAATGCTTCTGTGGAGGACTCTGTTCTCAAGGAAAGTCACAGAGGTAGGGGGTGATTATTACAGACTATGGGAATCAGTTGCTGCAGACTGCACTGTCTACATAGATGCAAATGAATGTGGAAAAATGCTGTGTATATGTCTGTATACTTTATGTGTTAACAGTCTTTTGCTAGTGAAGATTAGAAGAGAACCAGTGGGCTGTATTAAGCTAAGAAGCTGCCCTGTGTAAAGCTCTTACCAGAAGAAGATCATTACTAGCTAAATTGTCCAAGCAGTCAGATGCACTGCTGGAGGAGCTCTGGAGCAAGAGGCAGATTATACCCAGTTTCTGGACCAAGTTGTGAGTGAATTTGGCTGGGATGGAGGTTTAGGGAATTGGCCTGACTTAAAACCTTTTAGAGACTGGTGTCAGCAGCAGTGATTCATGCCCTTAGAATCGGTCATCAACTACATACAAGATGTGTAAATATCATTATCTCCTTATATATAAAATACCCCTTGAACAAACAATCTTAAATAGTTCATAAATAGATGGTATCCATCTCATGCCTAAGCTACTTATACCAAACTATGAAGAGGATTTAAAAGCATTCTAAGAGAATTGTGTCAGTAGAAAAATGGTCCCATTAAGGAACTCTGAGTTATTGCGGCAGCGAGTTCCATGAACCCTGGAATATAAAATGTAATGATGGCTAATCTAGTGCATAAAAGTGGGTCTGAGCAATCAGTTTTCCTATAGGTGGGTGCAGCAGAGGGATCCATTCTCTATAGTTGGGTATGAGTGTGTGACTGGATTGTTACCCAGAGAGAGTTGGCACCTGCCTGGTAGCCAGCTTTCCTTGTTAGGTGGGGCAACCACATTTCTAGGTGGGGCATTGAGGGGCAGGTGCATAGAGGCAGCCAATCCCCTCCCCCAATAGTGGAGAGGACATGAGGGCCGGGCCAGGTGAAGGGAAAGGTAGTGACATTCCCCCTCACTCCTCCTCCATCCAGAGAAACTGTCTCATCCTTTTTTAAGAGATCCCTGGAAATACCAGACTCAAAAGCTTGACTTTGCCTAGATCTACAGGCCCTTTCACCTGTGGTTGTCTCTTTGTTCTGATTCTTCATTAACTGAACTATTTTGGTACTGACGGTGAGCTTCTCAGTTAGGCTTTGATACTGCATTAGGTATCTCTTTTAGATTCCACCCGAAAAACAACCTTGTCCATGCTACAAGTTTAGGAAAGGGCAGACAGAAAATAAATACTATATACTGTGTGTTTGTTAACTCCTCCTTGAGAGTCCCTCCTTCTAGTCTTCTTTGTGGCAAACCTGACTTGCATGTTCAGGGATCCCCAGGGTGTGCAAAATGCTACTCATCACTTGCAGAGCCTTTGCCAAGGAAAGCGCTCCATGGCCATGTATACCACTTTGTTCCAGTTGATTCACAGTACCTGACCAGGAATGACTATGTCTTGCTTTCCCTCACTGGATCGTCACCTTGCAGTGGTGAGTGGGCTTGCGTGTTCCAATGAACCCTGTGAGCAATGCCGTCGGGAGTCATGTACTCCCAGCAGGGTCACCCATGGCGGTAAGGTCAAGGGAGAGGAACCAGACAAAGAACGATCCAAGAAAGTCCTCAACGGCAGAATAGGCGGAGGATAACAATGTGTACGTTACAATGGCTGTGAAGGCGGATGAAGGCTGCAGCAGATAAAAGACTTCCAATTGTCGTGGTATCTATGCCATTGGATCAAAGCCTATTTCTGTCAAGATTGTGCATTGATCGTCGTGCACCGATCTCCCCACATAAAACAAATTCATGCACAGGCATCTTCCAACCAAATTATCTTGGAAGACAATCTTACTCAGTCACGAATGATCACCAACCATGTCTTGCTGGCTCAGTACCAGTTGAGAGTCAATGAGGATGTCTTGGATGAGCTGGCAAGGGTTCAAGCCCCAGACAGTTTGGATGAAATGATACAGTTATGGCTCCAGTTTGACAGTTGGCTAGAGGGTAGGCGCCAGGTGCAGAAGGAGTAAGTCTCCAAACCCCTACACTGGTTCCACTGCCTCGCTTCAAGTTCCCCTCCAGTTCAGGACATTCGCCAGCCAATGCAGAGCCAATGCAGATTGGGGGAGTTCGGCTGCGTCGGAAGGAGGATGAAAGGAACAGGCGCCGAAAGGCTGGAGTGTGTCTGTATTGTGGGCAATCAGACCATTTTACCCAGGCCTGTCCTGCCAAGGAAAAGAAAGTACGGACATAATGGACACTTAACAGTCACTCAGACATGCACACAATTCATTTGGAAAAACTGGAAATGACACAAACCACTCAGAAAGGAATTCAGACACAACAAATCAACAACAGTAGGTAAAGGTTTGAGATTCTAAGAAAGGATATAAGCCAGCCAGACTGAAGAGCAAGGCGAAAACAGTACTGCTCAAGCCAGGCAGGAAGATGAACTGTCACTCTGCGGGAGGACCTAAGGTGAGAGTCTGTTAGAGTGTTAACTCTTTCCTGCCCAAGCAACAGGAGAGGAAGACAATATTCACTGAAGGGTGTCCTGGTGGCCACTGGAGAAACTCCAGTTCCCAGCTCTCCTAGAGGCCCAAGAGCTGGGAGCAATTGTAAAGAGGGGACTTCCTGATGAACCTCCGACACCCAAACCAGCCCTTACCTTGCCTGCCACTGTGTCATTGCCTGATGGAAGGAAAGTACAGGCTACCTTTATGTTGGACTCTAGGGCTTCCACCAACTTCATGGATGTGGACTTTGTGTTGCAGCACAAAACACCCACTTCACCCTTGACCTACCCACTCAAGATAGAGACTATAGACCTACAGGAGCTGGTCTCAGGAGCCATAAACAGAGTTACCAGGGCGATGATACTGGCACTCTCAGGACATCAAGCAAGCACTACATTTTATGTCACCAAGCTCAAGTGGTTTCCTATCATTTTGGGAATACCTTGGCTGGTGCAGCATGCATTTCTTGGTCAGAAAAGTATGTCAGGTTTTATTCTGAACATTGCCAAAGACACTGCCAACATCCTGCCCCACTACTAACCATCACTGCTGCCCAAATTACCATGGAAGGCCTAGAGACTGAGTACTGGCACATCAAAGATGTGTTCAACAAGAAGGCAGATCAGCTGCCTCCTCATCAGTACTATGTGTCAGTGACCTAGTTCCCGAGACCAAGACCCCGATCAACTGTGTCTGCTTCTTCTCTGAACCAGGCATGGTAGCATTGCATGAGCTTCATGATGCCAATCTGAACCATGATTCTACTCCTTCTTCCAAGTCGCCTGCTGAGGCACCTGCAGCATTCATCAAGAAAACTCTGGAGAACTGTGTTCCAGTAACAACTATCAACCCTGGAACCAGATCACCTACATTCCTAGTGCCCAGAACCTGAGAACTGATGCCTCTTCTCAAAAGCCTGAGTTCCTGGAAGCCTGCTCAGCCCCAGCTCCTGCTGACATTACACCACATGAGTGCATCACAGTAGGGACTTGTACAGATTCCTGGCTTGAGGACCTCTGTAAGGCCCAATAGATTATTTTGTTCTTGAAAAACTGTATTAGGGGAGGTCGCCAAGATGAGCCCTAAGATGAGCCTGCAGTGTTTCAGTCAAGAGGTGGGCTCCTATACATACGTATTGCCCAGAAAGCTGCGCACCTGGATTCTGAAGCAGCATCATGACTCTCCCACAGCAGGGTGCTTTGGGCATTTTAAAACTATCCGGGTTGTGATATGAGTTTTGGTGGCCTAGAGTACAGAGTGATGTGGAACATTACATGCAGTCATGTCCTATCTGTACTAGAGCTAAAGCTGCCCCAGGTTCCCTGCCTGGGTTCCAGGAACCACTTCCAACTCCCACCGGACCATGGAGGAAGTTAACTTTGGACTTTATAACTGACTTGCTGATCTAACAAAAATGCAATACTATTCTAGTAATTGTGGACACTTTCAGTAAGAAGGCCTACTTCATTCCATGTGTGGGTCTATCCTCAGCCATGTAACCCTGGAACAGTACTTGCGCTGTTACGTGAATTATCAACAAAACCACTGGCCGAACCTGCTTCCACTGGCCGAGTTTGCTTATAACAACTCCATTCATTCCTTTCCCAGCAACCCCCTTCTTTGCCAATTATGGTTACCACCTGCAATCATTCATGAACCCTGCAGCCACCCTGTCAGTCCCCGCAGCTACAGATTTCATTCATGAACCACAAGCCATACAGCAGCTGTTGAAGGAGCAGCTGGAGAGACCCAAGACTGCATGCAAGCATGCAGCTAACCAGCATCGACAGGAGGGAGGTGATATCAAAGTGGGCAACAAGGGTTTGTCTGTCTATCCATTACCTGCCCACCTCTACACCACGTAGGAGTTGGATGCTTGATGCATCATTTTGTAGTAAAGGCCCAAATCAACCCTGTGGCATTTAAATTGAAGCTGCCAACTTCCATGAAAGTACATCCAGTTTTCCACTGTTCTCCAGAGACTGCTGCTCACCCTTACTGGAGGAAAGAGCCACCCCCCAGGAGCTGAAATCATCCAGGGGCAAGGGGAGCATGGAGATGAATAGATTTTTGGATTCTTGCTGACATCATGGCTGCCGGCAACGTCAGCAAGAGTATGGACTGGAGAACTGTTTCTGGGAAGCTGAAGATATATATATACCAGCACTTGTGAGACTTTATACTCCCCCACACTTGAGATTTGAGGGGAGAGAAAATTTCCTGGGGAGGGGGATGATGTCATGGGCCCCAAGGAAAAACTTTGGCAAGATTCGGTAGAGAGTGGGTTGCAGATGTTGGGGAAGGGCCTAGGGAAATCCTGGCTGAGGCACTTCCAGCAGCCTCTGGTAACTGAGTTTAGTGAAGTTAATCTAGCCTGCCCACCCATCAGTGAAGACTGATGAGGTTCTCTCACTGGCACCCAGCCCAGACCTAGCCTTGGAAAAGACAGACTCTAGCAACAGCTAGAGGAAACATTGATGAGTATAGTTTTTCTGAGCCTCAGTGTATCCTCTCATCAAGGCCACATAGATTAGAGAAGAAAATGTTCTCTGCTTCTAGGAAAAGCTCTTGCCTTGCAGCAAAAGCAAGAAAATACCAGAGAATGCTCAGACAAGCATGTGCCTGCCCATTTCTCTATGTAGGATGGGTGAATGAGATTAGGGCATACTGACAACTGTCTGCTATTGCCTCCATAGTTTGTATCTTGAGATACATAGTCTGTTGTTGCTTTCACCTGCCTAGTTTGTATCCAGAGATATGCCTAGCCTGTTTATGAGGGATGCCTAGCATGTTTCTGAACTGTCTAGTCTGCTCCTATTATGTATCCTGAATCATGCCTGAAGAATGCCTGGTGCTGCGTGCCTGTACTGACTTCTGGAATAAATCTTTGTGTAAAACCTAGACACTGAGTCCTGAGTGTGCTTCTCTGGGTTGGGATCCAGGACAAAAACCTGGAAGGAAAAAGGTGACTTCCTCAATTAGATCTTTAATACTGTGGGTTTCTCAAACAATAATTCTGACATTTGGAGATGATACTTGGAAAAGAAGGCTGAGCTGATACAAGCATGGTTTTTAAAGTTTGGGGTTTTTAAATTCAGTATTGGAATAGTATTAATTGTAATAAATAAGTTAAATATTGTTTAATCAATTATGTAAGTACTTCTTTGATGGCAGACTACATGATTTCACCTTTTGAATAGAACATAGTTGTTTCGGATAATGACAGCCCGAACAAGAGATTCCAGTGATGATACTAACTACACTCATGAAAATCTGAGATGCCACCTGTAATCAGGATAGAGACCAGGCTGTTACATAAGTTAATCACTCTTATTCCAACTGCATGTTGTGTCAGAGCTTACATAGCTTCAACCCAACAGTTTATTGAAGGAATGGCTAAATGTTTTTAGCCAAGAACCACATTGATCTATGGTCAACCCTCCAGGGGCTGCATATATCAGAGCAGATGTGGCGGAAGTATAGAAGTGCAGGCTGCCTTCAAAAGGCTTTTCCATCAGCTATTTAGCTCTGTTGTAAGTCTAAATTATATTCATTATTAAATTCAGTAAAAAAAATCAAGTTAATGTATTTTTATTAAAACAGGCAAATTTGGGAGAGGGGACTTGTGGTACTATCATAGTATTGCAGTCATTGTAGAAGAACAATCATTAATTTAAAAACAACTAAAAATAAATGCTTTTCTTAAATGACAAATGAGGGGCCACAACAACACTTTTGAGGGGGACGTATATGACCCATGGATTAGCCATCCCTGGTTTAGCGTTTAAAATGAACGTTAATGTCAAGGAAATGGAAGAATACTGGGATTACACCAAAGAATTCTGCAAACCCACAGGTGTGTCTAAACCATGGGAGACCGAAGATGATTGACCATGTTGTTGAACTTTGAGGGGAATATTCAACTTTTTGTGCTAGCACTAGAGTTAGCATGAGCACAATGGGGTTTCCCCATCTCGTCTCCCCATGTGCACCCCGCAACAACCCCACATCTGCTCTGGAGGGCTGGGAAAAAACCCAGAACAGGTTTAGGGGGCACACAGGAGGAAGAGAGGAGGAGATTGTTCCACTGGTCAAAGAAATCCTTGCACTGATGAAATTATGGCATTAGCGCTACATTGAATACAACTCTAAGTAATTGCAAGAATGTGCATCTCAGATGGGAAAACAATACTGCAAGAATTCAAACCACATGAAGGTCTCATTGGATAGCAACCAACTAATCAGCTGTGCTACCCACAAGGGCTTTTAGCTATGTAATGGAACTTCCCTATCTACTCCTCTCCCCACCCAACCCCTACATCTGTTCTGGGGTTCCCACAGCACAGGTGGTTGACAACTACAACGAGACGCCTCAGTCAGAATCACAGGGTCATTCAATTTAGCAGAATGTTTTTAACCTTGGTGAAGCACATATTTCAGTTTGCAGGGTAAGTTAGCTTAATGATTCTTCTCTATTGTCTACAGGCTTCTTCAGATATATTTACAAACTTCTAACATAAGCATGCAAGAATTGTTTGAGCAGTAAATAATAGAAACCACAGCATTAAATGCATTTTTATTAGCCATTTCCAACATAATTGGAACAAAAGGTGGGCAAAACAGTCCCGTTAAATATAGATCTATAATGTATTTGACATGAGAACAATTTCATTATGTGGCAGTAATATTACCTTAATATTAATAATATTATCTGAATTATCTTAGCAACTCACTTTTGCTTCCATAGGAGCATTATTTTTTCTTACAAAAATATAGACTTGTAAAGCTTTCCATTATAAGCAATATTCCATATAAAAATTGGTCTACCATCTTTTTTCTCCTGTTTGGACAGGAACACTAACAGAAATGAATGAAATACCCAATAACATGTAGGAACAGTTTGGTCAACTGTGTTCCAGAACTAAAAAAAAAAAAAGACAGACAGAAAGAAATGTATGAAAAACAAAAATCCCACAAAACCGTAATAGTTTCTCCACTTTACTATCCAAGTGCTAAAACAGGGCATTTGAATAAATAGATATTTAAGCAATAGTAAGCAAGATATGTTAGGAGTTGGGTTAGTTGTTACTGTTGTGCTAAACTTAGAATGACCTTTAAAAGTTGACCCTGAAAACATACTGTAAATGTAGATCTGTCAGTTGAGTCTTTGTCAGCCACCAATGTGATTTGACAGGTTGACAGCAGTCTGCTTGAATACTACAAACTGCCGACTGTTGGCCTAGATTTCAACAGGCTATCAAAATACCATTTTAACCCTTGGTGTTCTCCTATAAATAAAGGGTCAAATGAAAACATTCCCTTGTTATGATGTCATAACATGCAAAATACTTTTAGGGTTGGATTAAAAAAAAACATTAGTAGAAGGAAAACAGGCATCAATGCAATTCTGCAAAGAGCTTGTACAAGAGTTCATGCAATGCTATAGACAGTGTCTATATTACAGTAGGACCCCGCTTTTTGGCATTCCGCTAATATGGTGGTGCCAGCGGGTGCGGGGAGCTTGCACACTCCAGCTGATCACTGTCAGGTGGAGCATGGTGGCTGGAGCTCCCCACACTCCAGCTGATGGTGCGATCAGCTGTAGTGCGGGGAGCTCGTGCGCTCCAGCTGATCGCTGTCAGCTGGAGCGTGGGGAGCTTGCACGCTCCATTTGATTGCTATCAGCTGGAGCACGGCGGCTGGAATACAGTAGGGCCCCACTTTCTAGTGGTTTTCACTTTTCGACAGGGGCCTGGAACGTAACCTGCTGTGTGAGTGGGGCCCTACTGTATTTTCCATGCTTCTGTTTGAGCAAGAGGGGGTAAAACTCTTGCGCAAACAGAATAACAGTTTTGGATTTTCCTGCACTTTTCCACCTTGTATTAGAGTTTTGAGCTATACAACAGCCCTTCTGAATGGAAGACACTTCCTCTAGATAGAAAAGCACATTTGTATCCAATCTTATACAACACTTTTTTTGCCATCCTACACATATAGCCACTGATACCTGCTTCACACAAAATCTGTTTTGGTAATTCAGTACTTACTTGTTTCCTATAGCAGATCTGTACTGCTGCATATTTAAACAATATGTCAGATAAGTCTCATTACAGCAACCGAAAGAGTAACAAAAGTCTTTCTAAATAATGGGAAACATTCATCTTATAATGTTAATATAAAAATATTGGCATCATGCCGTCTGTAAAAAGTAACTCATGCATGCCTGAATATTGCAGGCTGGCCTGTAGTCCTCGAATCTGAAGATACCTTAAGAAGCAGCGTGTAACAATATCCTGAGCCCATTTAAATAAGCAAAAACACAGATGCACCAATACTTCCTTCTTGCCCTTGTGTTTAGGATTACAGTCAACCTCCACAATAATTTTAACACTTCACAGGTAGCCATCTTATCAGTATAGGATTATTCCTTTTGTTACTAAAAATATAAATCACCCAGTAATTCTGAAAGAACATTTAAAGTGTGGCAGTTTAAGATAAATAATTCACCTCTGTCTTTATGAGTTTATATAGCCCACTTCCCCCTTCACAATTTATGTTCACATTATTGAGCATACTGGAAATCCCAAAATACTTTTTGACTTGAATCTTGATGGCACCACATCTCAACAATGGAAGCACCGTTGTCATTTCGACCAATATTTGGTTTTTGCAATACTAACTGTTTTCTTCTAACTGATTTACCTGTTAAGCAGATGGAAAATGAATTATTAGAATGTTTATTTTTACTACTATTATTGATTATAAAATTTCTAATGCTTTCTAAATGCTGTACAGAGATTAAAAGAGAAGACTAACAAGACACAACACAAAAGGAAATAGTAATGGGGAGGGAAGAGGGAAACAAGTAAATTCTGGTTCCAATTCTTGAAATTTCATAATCCCAGCAATATTTTCTAATCTGGTGGGTCTCCCTGCTTTTAAGTACTCATATATCCACAATCCATAGCCCTTAGCTTTCTGACTGGTAGGTGGCAGGGACCAACAGAGCAATCCAACTCAGGAGTAGCTGGCAGGAGGGGAGGATGGCAGAGGAAGAGCCAGCAGAAAGCTCCACGGCATCCACTTGCCACTTGGGAGCTGCTGGCCTGGCTGAACGCAGGCTCCATTGGGAGCTGTGCACTGGAGCAGGAAGAGAAGAGCCAACCCCCATGAACAGGTCTACTGGGGAGTCAGCACTCCCCATAAACCACCACTGGAATAATTTTACTGCACCAGCCTTTTAGCTGGTGGAACTTAGGGCTGGATCGGGAGTCCAAGGGGGACTTGGATGCTGCATAAGTTCCCCCCTGCAGTTCCTTCTCTGCTGCGCCTCCAGAACTCCTCATTTTTGGCACTACCAACAGCTCTTTGTCTGCTCGGCTGGCTATCACCAGTGGACCCTCAGCAGGCTCCTGGTGCCACTGCAGCTCAGCCAGGATGGGGGGCTTCTGCTGGGAGCCTGCCAGCTCAGATGGGGGTTTGCCACATCCAACTTCCCCCAGCCCGGTGTAAACTCAAGTTGGATTGCTCCCCAAAGCACACTTCTCTTTGGTTATTCAGTCCTAGAGGAACTGGCAGTTGGAGCAGAGTAACAATTTATAAACAACTTATTTCTCTGACGGCTAGTTTCTACAGGGTATGGGAAAGTGGTTTTTACTTATGTTTTGAAAAATAGCTATAAAAATATCTTAAATGCTCATTTCCATTGAGTCTATTTCAAGTGCTTTAATTAAATTAACATTTAAATATTTATAAGACACCTGACAGATTTTGCCATAGCTAATATATTTAGCTACACACAACTCATACAAATAATTTATTTCCACATTTTTACAATGAACACATTATTTAAAAAATAGTGACTATATTTTATAACAGCCAAATGATTCTGTCTTCACAAAAATGTTAATTCCCTTCCATTCTTTAGGAAAAACTATAAACTTTTTTTCACCTGATATTTGGGCTGAATACTTTGAAATATCCTCCAGAATATCACAAGAGTTTACACTGAACAAATGTAGTTTCCAAATACCACTGCAATTATGGGATCATAATTAAATTTCTTTTTAAAATGATGAATTTGCTGAAATTTAACCACAATGACCATTAAAACACACAATTCCAGAAGTTTTATTTGCCATACATCTGCTGCTATAGGAAAATCTTTCAGATGGCTTCTAAGACGACGGAATGAGAAATATGAAACCAAGAGCTCTTCCTGATAACCATACATTAAATAGCTGTCAGCAACAGCTTGACTAAGTAAAAGCAAGCAAGGTGAAGAGTGAATCAGATAAGACAAGAACTCTGCAAAGAACATCATTTCCTATGTACAAATAAAAAACAGGCTTCATTCAACATTTGGAGAATTCTTTCTTCTTAGACACTTCTGAGAAAAAAATATAAAGTACATATATATGAGAAAAATGTATTGCAAGATTTCAAGTAAATGAGAAAACTTTCCTATATTCCAATAGGTATAGAAATTGCTTTGAAAAAATAAAAAATCATTTTTACTTTGCCTTTTTGTTTTTAAGCATTTGATAAGTAGATGTCTGCAAGTCTTCAATGGTCTCTGCAATTGGTTTATTCAGAGTTTCTGGAAGTAGAAGAGTCAGGAAACCAGCTGATAATCCACTGATTCCAAAGACCACAAATGGTACAGATGGACCAAGGGTTTTCTACAACAAATCAATAACAAATTCATAATTAATACCCATACACGTTATTGAAGAACAAATACTACCAAATCTCTTACCCACTCAATTAGTATGGATGTTCAGCAAACATCTACCAATGTATATATATATGTGCATACATAGAATGAGTGCCCAAAAGGATATGGAGGTAAAAAATAATAATGATATGACTATTCCATGACAGCTCCATTTGTTGCCCTATCAGTGAGTTGTTAATGTGATAAAGGACTGTTGTTGAAGACACTAGCTGGTCTGGTAGGTGGGTACATACCAGACACACCCTCCACCCCTATCCCTGGGTTTTCTTAATATTTCTTAGAATAAGCACCCATGTGGTTCAGCAAACCACTTGTTTTTAGACATACACAGAGAATTGAAAAGAAGTTTGCTAATTCAGCACTGATGAAAAAAGAAATGTTTTCTCTGTGTGTGTAATTCTGCTGCATGCAAATTCAGGGTCTTGATCAATGTGGTGGTGGTAGTGGGGAATAAATATGCATCCTTAACAGCCTCCCACAACCAGCTCCCAGGCTCCAGCTCCTCTCTTGGGGCCAAACTACACGTGATATAAAAAGTATGTTATTGGATCTCCTCATATGTTCATCTTTACTTAGACGTGGCCAATGGGAGGCTCAGAGTATGATGGACCAGCAGTGCTGGGTGAGAGTCCATTTAACCCTTTCCCCAATACTATTTTTCCTATCTAAATTGCAAGATGCTAACACCTTCTGTGTCAGCTATCTAAGGGCATGTCCTGCCTTCAGCTCCTCTGCCGCAGTGGGCAAGTCTTACTAGCAGTATTGGTGACTTAAAAGGGAAGAGCAGCCTCCAAGTTGCCAACTTGGCAGTGTTGCGCTGTGTGTAACTGTGTGCTTAATTTCATTTAAAGCAACATCACAGTAGCAGAGTAACAGCAGATGCTGAAATGCGAGTGTGCCAGCGTGTGCGTGCGTTTACCTAAGAAAGCAGGCTTTTACCCTGCATCAGCATCACTGAGGCTTGAGACTTAGTAAAATAAGAAAAGCTACTTTATTTATAGAAATACATAGTAGATAGAAACGCAAATCTAGTTCTACCTAACTAAGTTGGAGGCATAATGCCCAGGTGTAGGGGTTAGCCTCACTGCTTGGAGAGAGAAGAGACAAAGGAATGTCTCCTCTCTCCCGGACAGTCGGAGGAGGAAAGGAGTGGAAAGGGCGGAAGGAGGAGGGGCAGGTAAGCTTCCCTAAAGACGTAACAGTCTAGTGACAGAAGGAAATCAGTCAGAGCATCACAGGTAAAGGTAAACAAGCCTATCCATCTGGAGGACCCTAGCTCTATCTCCCTTCTGGAGTACAAACAAAAGAACAAAACAGGAGTTGCTCTTGCCCCACTTCCAACAGGCAGTCCTATATAAAAGAGCTTATTATTATTGATACTGCTTCTGATTAAGTTATTTGTGTTTATACATACATAAGCCATGACTCACTAGGTTTCTGAATAGAGGTGTGAGGTGTATACAGTCTTTTCCCACTGAACTAACTACCCATGTGGCTCTCCAATGCCTGGAAAGGAGTGTGTGTCCTCACCAAAGTTACATGAAATTTAAAATGCTACCTACTTTATGTCTTTTTCTAAATATTATTAGATTGTTTATTCAAACTTGCTTTTCTACTTCTCCCAAAGAATAGACTACAATAATTATATTCTACTTCTGCAGAAGAAAATAGATTGTGTTAACATATTTTCTGTCCATAAAAGGCAACCCACCTTTTACTAGGCACGTGCAACAGTATAGTCACATCAGATAGTGTCATGGAGAGCTGTAACATATGTATCCCTGCTTCATACAATTTAAAGGCAATTGTAGTATCACTACAGATAAATGGTTAAATATTATTAGATATTTTCTAAAAAATGCTATACACTAGTTAAAAAAGGTGGAGGAGTACTACTTACTAGAGAAGGGACAAATGGAGCCAAAATACCACCAAATCTGCAAGTCATTGAACATACACCTAAGCCAGCATTTCTGTTTAAAAAAAAAAAGTTTTAGATACCTGCAAAATATTTGCCTGAGAGGAGGAAGATCAACACTGAACGCTTTTAATTTTATGTTTAAAAATTAATGTGTAATACAGTTTCGATTTTAAAAGCAAACACCTGAGTACACTTCTGTTTCTCAATAGAATTAGTTGTGAGCCCACCAGTCTCATCTCCTGATTTGGATGCCACCAGAGGTACATACTCCATCACTCCTTTTTAGAAATCTGGCAACTCATTCACAATGTTCCCAGCATTTGAGACTAAACCACTATTTGGAAAACACTGTGTCTGTGTATCTGTACCTAATCTTTAAAAACCCTTAAAAACCAGCCAAATGAGAACTGAGCATGCTCAGTGGAAACAGAATGCTGACCTGACTGTTTGCGGAGGGGGGGATGAATTAGTATCCTGGAAAAGGGCACAGCTAGCTGGCTAGAACCCTGAACAGTAGTGTTCTGCACTGCAATATTTTGTTGCATGTCTTAACTTACAAACTGAATTATGGAACTTTGAAATATCTCCAGTTGAGAAGCATATCTGGATTGAAAAAAAATTACAGGATACATGACCTGCTTCTTCATTTAATATTCCAAGTGCGTAATAATAAAGACTAATACTTTTAAAATAGACAACAGTTGTCAAGTATGTGAGGGTGTTTTTAAAATAGAGAGCACATTCAGATGGGAGGATTCTGATTTAGTGCTATAATCATTATCTTGAATTAAATAAACAATATTCCTAGTTTAAGGAGAATCCCATTCTACCATAAAAATTTATTTTGTTATGGAATGTGCAATTAGGGAACAATAGCTTCTTAGCCACAAAGCTCAATGGGTGGAGGTTTAGCCTCTCTCACACACAGCCTAATAGAGTTGTAGCAAGGATAAAATGTGGTAGAGAACCTTGTATGTCACTTTGAACTCCTTGGTGGAGGGGCTAGATAATAATGTAATAAATAAAATGTTTGTGCCAGTGTTTAGTTTTGATGGTCAATTTGGTTGTTTCTACCTAAAGCTAACTACCTCATGCTGAAATATTCATAAGGTTAACAAAAAACAAATACAATGTATTATAACAGTGGTTCCCAACCTGGGGGCCGTGACCCCTAAGGGGGCCGCGAACAGTAAAGAAATGATTTTTTTTTTTAAGTCTTCACTCCCTGGACACTGTCTGCTTCCCACTGCTGCTGCAGATGACACGTTCCCCTTGCTCCTAACAAGAGAGGAGGACTTTGCTGAAGCACCAGAGAGTCTTTCAGGTGCACCGAGGGCAGCATCTGCCTATAAAACGTGTAAAAAAGGTAAAGGTGTCCCTGCACTTATAGTGTGAGTCGTTTCCAACTCTTAGGGTGACGTCTTGCAACATTTACTAGGCAGACCGTATATATGGGTTGGGATTGCCAATTCCTTCCCCGGCCTTTCTTTACCCCCCAGCATATGCCGGGTACTCATTTTACCGACCACAGATGGATGGAAGGCTGAGTGGACCTTGACCCCTTTTACCGGAGATTCGACTTCCTCCTTCTGTTGGAATCGAACTCCGGCCGTGAGCAGAGCTTCGGCTGCGTTACCACCGCTTACCACTCTGCGCCACGGAGGATGTGGCAGACACCAAAGGAGGCTGAGAGTGGAGCTACCAGGAAGAAGAGGGGATTACTATAGCCAGCTCCTTTCTCCTCGCACTGCCACTGCTGCTACTGCCCTTACTCAGAACGAGAGGGGAGGGCTTTCTGTGAATCAAAAAGAAGCAAGGCTGCAAGAAAAGGCTGCTCTCCCCCTTCTGTCCTGGCAGCCAGCCTGCCTGCCTTTCTTGGCTCCTAATTCACTGCCATCTCCTTTTAAAAATTGTTCTTATTTGTGAGGCTGCCCAGATCTCGCCTTTGGCCCAGATGGAGCCAATGCATGCATGCCTGCTTGCAGGAGGGGCAGGTGTGTTTATTATTATTATTATTTATTAAATTTATATACCGCATACAACTAATCTATCTTCTGCTCCACTCTCATTCCCCAAGTGCACACTAACCAAGTCATCAGTTCTGATGATCATCCCCAGGCCTAAAAGCACTAACCCCCCTACTCAATCTATCCACCCTTTTGTCTTCACAATCTAGCATCCCCACCACTACAACATTGCTTTATTATTATTGTTGTTGTTGTTGTTGTGCTGTTGTTGTTATTGTTATTATTATTAAACAATAATAAAAGCTCGGTAGGTTGGCTGAGGCTGGGTCCACATTCTGCAGCTGAAATGTATTTATTTATTTAATTATTATTGCATTTATATTCCACCTTTCCTTCAAGTTGCTCAAGTTGGTGCACATGGTCCCCCCCCCCCCGATTTTTATCCTTACACCAACCCTGTAAGATAGGTTAGGCTGAGAGACTGTGTGTGGCTCAAGGTCACCTAGTGGGCGTCATAACTGGGTGGGGATTTGAACCTGGATCTTAGTCCAACACTGTAACCCACTGGTGTTGGGAGACAGCACTGTACATCTTCAGACTATGTGTGAGGGTGGGTAAGGGGATACCAATTTGATTGGGCCCCTGCATTAAGACAAGAAGTTAACATCCCCTTGTCTGCAGGGAACTTTTTATGGAAAGGGGTATTTGGAGATGTGATTTTGCCACACACCATTTTTTCAATTAACAAGCTAAAATTACAATTAGTGTGGGGGGAGGGGGGTCACGAAATTTTGTGAGCTTTCACAGGGGATCCCGTACTCATAAGACAGCAAAGGGATTTTTAGAAAATGACATCTACCACTAGGTGGTGATAAAACACTATTCTCAAATTTCTTGAGTTTTTTAAATAAAATTTCACTATATGATAACATTTAATCAAATAAATGTATTCTTAAAATATGTTCAAGCATGCAATATTATTTCAAATGGGATTAGCTGATCATGCATGGAAAGTATTTTTTTCTCCAAGATCCTCTTCCTTGAAAATCAATATATATGGATACTTTTGTTCTAGAAAGACTTGAGATGAGAAAAACTCTCTATGATTTAAATATTCAAGCCTCTAAACATGCATCTCAGCAGCATGAAGGCTTATGAAGACTGTAGTTCGAATGTAATTACTGATGAGGCTTAATTTGGCTTATTTGCGTTCTGCATTGTTGCTGCTAGCATTTGAGAATTGTATGGGATTTGAAAGACATAAAAAATACAATTTCAATTTTCATTTACCTCACTACTGTTGGATAGAGCTCGGAAGTGTAAATATATATGATGTTGAAGGCAGCACTTACAGTCAATTTCCCACATAAAGCTAAGATGCTGGGACTGAAGAAAAATCCTAAAACAGAATTTAAAAGAAGTAAAAGGTAAAGGTGTCCCTGCACTTATAGTGTGAGTCGTTTCCGACTCTTAGGGTGACGTCTTGCGACGTTTACTAGGCAGACCGTTTATATGGGGTGGGATTGCCAGTTCCTTCCCCGACCTTTCTTTACCATTATCAGCCCCACTTTTTCCCAATTAAGTAAAATTATGCACAAAGGCCAAGTTCTGATTTGGCAACACTCTTATTTGGAGGAAATTCCACTGTTTCAAGTAAATTTGTGTTTCAGTTCAAGATTCATAGTTTGCTTTGGAAATTGTTTTAATAATGTTCTTGTCTGGCACTAAAAAGGTGCATGCACTTGCTATCTTGTCTTCCAGTAAAATCAGTTTTATATACAATAACAAAAGCAGTGTTTACTTAGAAAAGAACATATACTCACCCCCTCTATTTTCTGGTAAGCACATAGTAAATATACAGGCAATGCCTGCAAATATCAAAAAAGCAGTTGTACTTTTACGTCTTCCTGACCTAAAGAGGAAACATGACACCATCTCAGACAGGAACCTCTGCTAGAATGCATGTTGTTATTTTATTATTTGACATGGTCTTATATTTGTCTGTCAAGGGTCAACTATACAAGTAAAGGAGAGCCACACATGCACAGTGGGAGAAAATTCATCAAGAGCACAAAGGTGGTAAGTGCTACATATCCCACTTCTTTCTGTGTTTCAAGAGAAGAGACAATCAATGGTAATCAAAATATTAATATCCCATGAGTTAAATTAAGACGACACCACCAGTCTTATGGCCCAGTTTGCATGTAATGCTAAGCCAAACCATGACTAAGCATGAATGAACAAACATATGGGTTCCTGGAGTGAAAATCAGTTGCAGTGCCCCTCCCCTGGTTCTGCTGCTGCCATATTACCCAGGGCTAAGCCATGATTTGGCTTAGTGTTACGTCCAAAACTGGGTTCATGGTGTCTTCATCAGACAAACTACAAGTGGTATACCAAGAACAAACCTTGGTTGCAGATCGTGGTTTATCTGGAGCAAGACAAGACATGAACCCATAGCCACACACAACACTAAGACAAACCATGGCTTAATCCCAGGTAGCGTGATGGCAGCATGACCGAGGAAGGAGCACTACGGCTGCGATCTGGGAACTGACATTTGCTCAATTGCACTAAAGCTTTGTATGAAGCAAATCTGTCTGCATTATGCATAAGAAGTGCTGTTCAGATAACTGCTGAGACCAAGCACATCTCAAATATGGTGTTACAGCCACCAGAAATGTGCTATTCTGGGGAAAATTCAACCTCAAGGCACATTTCATATTTCTTATAGGCCTAAACAGCTTAACAAAATTTTCAGTGGTCATGTGATCCAAAAACTGACACATAGAAGTTATCAGTCTTACCAAGATTTCTCAATGAAGAATATACAGAGTGGAAATGCTGGAACTTCTACAAGGCCAGAAAGAGCCACATTTAGATACAGGTTTCCTCCTAATTCACCAGCATTCAGCGTTAAACCATAATAGACAAGGCTGCACACATACCTAAATATATCAATGAAAGTTTGATCAGCTAATGCTGATCGTTACAAGCCAGGGGTTTATGCAACATTAACCTTTACCTTTGAATTACATAATGAATACTTACTAGACAACAACAACATTATAAATGCACTTTATACTAGCAAGGACCAAAGAGAACACTACCTCAGATTTTGCTAGTCACCAGATTACTTACTTTTAATGGACAAAAAAAAATTCAGCCATAACACCACCCCTTTCATTTGTAGTGCAATTCCTGTTGAGTATATTTCAAATATACTGATATGGCAACTGTATCATAAACAACAGACATCCAGTAAATATTCTGTTGAAACCATCAAAATCACAAGCACACCAGCTAACTAGATACAGAAAGTTCAGAATCAAACTAGAATATAAATAGCCCAACCCCTTCTCTTTTCTGAACGCTAAAGGAGCTGGAGAAGAAAAACACTCTATTGTGCCCCCTGAGGAGAATATGATCAGGCTTCTCTCACCTGTCCCCAGGAAGGAAAGAAACGGGTGATAAAGATAGGAAGAAAGTAGAGCAGGATTCACTAGGAAAGCATTGGGTGTTTTGAAGAATTCTAGCAAAGGTTTCTCAATCCAGATTGTTTAACAATAGCAACTACAAAAAGCATCCCCAAAAATAGGCTGCTGAGGGAGAAAACAAGGAGTGGGTTTTTGTAAGTAAGGACTGTGGACGCAGCTCTGACACTGAAAACAAATTCCTGGCCTGACATTGTGCTCAGAAGCCATCTGGTTCCTTAATTTCTGTTGAAGTCCACCCCAAGCCATTGTTTGGCACCTGGCTCTGACTGGTGGACCTTTGGACTCTAGTAAAAAACAAAGCAGGTCCTGCAAATGTGAAGTCTGCCAACTCTTGCTACAGGGTTCCCAGCATTATTGGTGTACTTCTGCCTTCCCTTCCATGAGATAACATCATGGAGGGGAAGATAGTACATCCTTAAGATAAGTCCCCTGCAGGATAGTTCAGCTTCTTCTCCCCCAGTGGAGAAGAAAGGGCAGTCAGAGAAACAACAGTGTGAAACAACCTCCAGCAGAATCTTTAGTACAAAAGATTTTGGGAAAACAAATAATCTATAATCATTAAACAAAACCAAATGATATTATACAGTTCATCAAGAAATATGGAAAGTATTGTGTAATAGCTATTTCAGTTACAACCTTCTTTGTGGAGTGATATTGTTACAAAAATGAAATTGCTCTGGCTCTTATTTATACACTCCAAGTTCCCCTAGACACTCATTCCTTCAGAATGGAAAACCTACAAAATTCTAAACGGAGGCAATAAAAGAATTGTTATTATATTTCTTACAATTATTATCTATTTTAGCTTCATAACACAGAAGATACTGAAGCTTTAAAAAAGAAACAAAAAACCCCCTTCAATCCTTTGCTCCTTGTTCTGCATGCAGGGGAGGCAGATCCAGAAAATGATGTCTCATGACTCAGAAAAAACAGAGCTCTTTCCAAATATTTGTGTACTTTTTGAAATACTAAGTAATGTTAAACTTGTTATGCTGATGCTTTATTGGAACATTTTTCAAACAGCCTAGAATTATCAGCCAGCGTTTGCTATTTTTGTGTGTGATTAATTCATATATCCTGAGAATCTCTTTTTATTAATTACCAGATATACATCAAGATGACAGTGCGCCACCGAAGGACTGGGTGTTTAACCAGGCTTAGGACACCAGATTCTGAATCATCCTTTTTTACTGCTCCTATGCACTGCTTCAGTTTCACAGACAGCCTTTCTTTTCCATTACCAAGGGCTATATATTGTAGCACATTCTCTGCTTCTGCTGTTCTGCCTTGGGAGTATAACCATCTTGGTGATTCTGGAAGCATACTGAAAAGAGAAAAATTACACGGAGACACTCATGCCTACCCAACTGTTCTATCTTCACTTTTAAAAATCTGTATGTTCACACAACTGTCTTTTCATTAGATCATCACATATTAATAGTTTTTCAAAACTTGACAAAAGCAATCAGAAAGTAGGTAAAATATAGAGAATATCCTAGAGATCTGTCGCCCTTTAGAAGCATTAACCCACAAAGTATGGTGAGAAGATTATTCAAATTTATCAAAACACTTTAAACATTCCTGGTACAGAAAGGCCAGAGCTCAGTGACTACAAACAAGATTATTTCCAGCTCTCTGGCTTCTAAATTAGCAAAGCAACAAATCTATACTGTTTACATATCCACCCCTTATGGCCATATTCTATATACATAAATCATTCATCATCTCTTCATAATTTATTTTCACAACACTATAAAGCTACACAAAATAAACTGTTCTTTCATTTCATTCCAATAAAGCTATATTGTGTGTGCAAAAACTTCTGACTCTGCTTTCTCTGCAGTTAAAAAGGGGGTTGGATCATGTCCAAGTGCATTTTTCTTCTTCTTACACTGTTCCTTATTATCACTGTGGTGTGTGTAAGAAGTTATCTAGAGCATATCACACTTGCACCAAATGGCAAATGAGGGATCCAACAAAATTCATTTTAAATTACCATTAGCTGGTGTGAAAGACAGACTAAGCAAGCTGTTTCTTTCAATATGACAAGAGAAGGACAAACCTACAGAAAGTGACACATCATAATTGCTTAGTACCAGCTTAACTATTACAGTTGTATTATTGCACGTAATACAACACCATAGATGCACAGTGAATGCAAGAGCGAAAATATCTATTTGATTCACTTATTTTTTTCTCCACAGACATATCTGAAAAAACTCATTTGTCATTCTTCCAACTGCTAGTCTCTTACACACCAGGCATTTTAAACATGGCTTTCAGTTATGAGAAAGAATATTGACTTCCTTCTTGAATTGTATGGCCATGTGCAGACAAAGTGCTTTAGAGATCAGGAGCAGACCACAGAATCACACAACCCTGTCCCCTCCCACCTTTTCCAGCATTCAACCACAGGCTGATTCACACATAACATGAAACCGTGACTTAGCATTATGCGTGAACCCAGCCCAGCAGGTTAACTATGGTTTGTTAACTATGGTTAAAGATTGCTTGTTAACCAAGTTTGTAGTTGGTTTAGAAACCTTTAGTTAGCATTAACTATAGCTTAGGGTTGTGTGCAAATGCAGACCTCCTCCATACCTATGGTTACGAAGCTTTCACACCCAAAAGCTGCAAAACTGTGAGTAAAGAGTGGCAAACAATTCAAAACACTCTCAAGGCTTGGCTGCTCCCATTGGTGCTTTTAACTATTCTGTGATGTAACAAACCAAAGTTAAGTGACTGTCTGCCAGATGCCTCAGCTTTAATTATGGTTTATTAACTATAGTTAATGTTAACCATGGGCTAGCATTATGTATGAACCAGGTCAGTGAAAACTTTACACCAGAGGTTTTAACATTAACCATGGTTAGGTTTGCAGAGTTTAAAGTTAGTTTGCATTTGTTCTTCAGATAGGCAGTGCAATACATAAGCCTTGGATTACAGCAAACAAAAAATCCTGCACTCAGGTTCCTCTAACTTGATTTACTTGGTACACAAGTCATTTCAGATTTCTACCTTCATTACTAAGCCTTCCAGTGATAACTGTATTTCTGGTAAAAGGTTTTACAGTTACATAATACATGCAAAAAACATGACTTACAAAGAGAGAAGAAAAAAGAAAAGTCCTGGGGAATTTGAGATGAAGGCAAGAAAACGCCACTCTCTTATGTAATAACCCAATAAGGCATAAATTGCTATACCAACTGCAAATGTCAAATTTGTTAACGAGCCTGAAAATGGAACAAAAAACAAGGGATTTCATTAAATACTGGTGTAAGTCTCTCATGTATCTGAACTTCTCATAGCAGTATACATAAAGATCATAATTCTAAAACCCCTTACAAGCAGTAGTTAGATATTTCGTGCATGGCTGAGTTTATAAGCTTCTAAGGGTTTTAAAAGATGTGAAACATCTGACTTCCGGGAAGGGTGACTTAGCCTGTGCCTGCTTTTGAGACGGGCTCCTGCCTCAAAAGAAGCTTATTCAGATATATCAGTCAGTTTTTTCTTTTTTTTTTGACTGATTAAACTTCTCCCGGGTAGGGAGAAACGAAGAGATTAACCTCAAAGCCTATTTTTGTTGGGACGACCAGATCTCATTAATTTATGGGACGAGGTCCAGCCGACGAAGGTGGGACGGATTTTTAACAGCAAGCTCTATCTGATAAAGCGAACGTTCACCTTATCTTCTAAGAGAGAACGCACTTACAGGCAAGCACCCTTCTTTCTATATTTTTCTTTTACTTGACTTAAATTGTTGCTGTTTAAAAGAGATTTGCCAGATTGATCAGTTTTTGACATCTCACTGGGGAGCCATAACTTCTCTCTGCTACGCACTAATTAATAGCTTATCTCTGTTTTTGTTGCAAAAAGCTGTCCTGGATTTGCATTCTAAAGATATACACAGAAGAGGGATTTCTATTCCAGATTTTTATTTTGAAAAATATTATACTGTTTTGAGACTACTCTCTTTTTGGTCTATTTTATTTTGACGAATCTGTTTCTTGACGATTGCCATTAATTGTTTCGATCCTGGGAACTGCATTTTGTTTACTTAACTATTGGAGAGATAAGGCTGTCTGCTCTGTTTATACTGTGATGTCACCAAGTTTGGAGTATTAACCCAATTGTTGCTGAAATAAGAAGTGGTTTTCCTATATTTTTCTTTTAAAATGGCAATTAAGAAAGTGGCTGAAAATCTGGAAATAACTATGTTTCAGAAAATAATGGATGAGATTGAGATAATGAAAATTGAATTGAGTAAAATGAAGCAGGAGATTAAAGATATAAGGGTCCCTGTGAGAGAGGTGACCCTGGAAGGGGTCCCTGTGAGAGAGGAGACCCCAGAGATTGGAACAGGGGTCCCTGTGAGAGAGGTGACCCTGGAGACTGGAATAGGGGTCCCTGTGAGAGAGGAGATCCCGGAGATTGGAACCAACGTGGAACAGGAACAAGATTTGGAGTCTATGGACTTTAGAAATAAAATCTATTGTTTGGAACTCAATGTTATCTCTGAAGAAATGAATGAAGATTCTAGAGATAAAGTTATCAATGGCATGGATAATCTTCTGGACTGGAATGATGTGATGGAGCCCAATATAGAGAAAATCTATGGAATTAACTGCAGCCATGTGACAATGGAAAAACTTTTAAGAGATGACCCAGTGTATTTTGAAAAAAAGAACAGAGATATGATTTTACAGCAGTATTTCAGCAACCTATTCAGAATGGATGGCAAGAAAATATTTGGGATAGAGGTAATCCCCATCAGACTCTTACTATATGACTATGGCTTTGACAGCAAGATTATTATGGAATACTGATAATGGAAGATTGGATATTGAAATTACTGGACTTAACAAGACTACTGAAGATGGAAGATGGAAAATGGAACTAATAGAGATAATAGAACAATGGCTACTGAAATTATTGAACCTAACAGATTCTGATGTGATGGATTAATTGAAATGTTTATTTTGACTATGGTTATGACAATAAGATTATCATAATTAGTAATGAGATGGATTAATCGATATGCTTATCTGGAAAAAAAAATTGATAGATATATTTCTTAAAGAATTGAAACCTCTCTTTGACTTTTTGTGGAAAGAATAAAGTAATGTTTATGAGATTTGATGATTAAGTAAGATAACTACTGGAGGAAAGTGATTTTATAATATGACTTAAGAGACAGGATTGTTATATATTATAGACTTATAACTGATTTGATCTTTGACAAATGGGAAGTCAATATTTTACTCTTTATTTTTTATTTTTGTTTTTTTTTTCTCTTTTTTTCTTTTTGTTTAACTATTTCTGATTTTGTTTTTTGTCTTTGAATGTTTTATGATTTTGTCTTGTATGTTTTATGAAAATCTGAATAAAAATTATTGGAAAAAAAAAAAAAAAAAGATGTGAAACATCTTTGTGAACTTTGCCAATTGGCAAAAAAATAAGTTTTATTGTACCTTAATCATATACTATACTAACTGTTCCTGTACCTTCTTGAATCTTAGGATAGCTAACATACCAAGTGATGTTGTATCTCTGCATAATCTAAAATTCGATCCAGATTGATGGGAACTACTGAACTAAGGTAGGCACTAGGCAGAAAGCAGTTTTCAAAGGCATTTGTGGGGATCCCACTAATTTTAACACAATTTACTCTAAGGCTGAAATCCTATGCACCCTTATATGAGGGTAAACCCCTCTAAACATGCTTAAGATTATGCAGTAAATATCCATATTTATAGGACTGGAACCTTAATCATGTTATTTGGGCTTTCAAAATTTTCTAAACATAATCAAGGGAATTGTGGAAGAACGAAACGCTTGGCCACCTATTCTATGTATAATAAATTATGCTAGATGCTGTAAGGGCACTTTACAAACTGCAGTTCAAAAACTGTAGCTTACAGAGCTTCAGACACTGCTGTCATGACAACACACACATCATCAACACTATTGTGAAGAGCAATGATCAATGGCTCCCTCTCCCTGACAAGTTTTAATCAACTGTCTCAGCCTGCTCAATGGCTGAGATACACTAAACAACACAGCACCTGAAATGGCAGGCAGGAGGGAGCACCTCTTCAACCTCTCAAGGGCCAGTTCTGCCAGGAAATGGTAGGTGAGCCAAGAGAGACCAGGAGGGAGAAACCATAAAGGGAAAGTAGCCAGAGAGTAGCAAATTGGGGACGCAGGAACGGGCAAATGGGAAGAACCATATGGGAGAAGAAGAAAAATCAACAAGACAATGAGAACATTTATTACTCAATATATTTATTAAAAGGTGAGAACACCACAACAATAGGGTTGGGGTTGGAAAGTGAATAGCACAGAAAGGGAGAAATAATTTTAAAACATCACTTTAGTATGCAGTTCATCTACAGTGAAATAACTGAAAGTTCCTAAAAGCTCTGCTCACGGCCGGAGTTCGATTCCAACAGAAGGAGGAAGTCGAATCTCCGGTAAAAGGGGTTGAGGTCCACTCAGCCTTCCATCCACCTGTGGTCGGTAAAATGAGTACCCGGCATATGCTGGGGGGTAAAGAAAGGCTGGGGAAGGAACTGGCAATCCCACCCCATATATACGGTCTGCCTAGTAAACGTTACAAGACGTCACCCTAAGAGTCGGAAACGACTTGCGCTATAAGTGCGGGAACACCTTTACCTTTACCTAAAATTAAGAAAACAAGTTATCAAGTCTCCCTGGGAGTAACTGGCTGATGTATGCACTGCCATCTTGATTCCTCAGCACATGATGGTGCGTAACTAAAGTGAATTGCTCTGCCCTCATGTGATTAATGTTGTGTAAGGGAAGAGCAGGACTGTGTTCACTGGTAGTATCTTCACTGACCAGCCCTGCTGCCATCCACTCACTGGGGTGGCAAGGAAGAATGAAGAGGGAAGCCTCTACACATGTAGGCTCCTTGCACCATTTAGAATCCTGATCATGAAGAGTTCTAAATCACAAGAACAATTATACATGTAGAGCAGGATCCCCCCCCCTTCAGATTCCTCCCAAGTTGATGAGGGTTGAGGATGTAACAGCGTGTGCAGGGCTAGTGAATGCTCTTCTCTCCACACAACAGTAATGGGACAAGGGCAGAATGCCTGTATGGGGCTTGAGTGTTGAACAAATTCCACTGAAAAGCATTAAAGTTCTATCTGCAATGTTTGATCTATGATGGCTCATTCTTCACATGTGTAAATTGTCACATGTTCTGACAGTTATCTAGTGATGAACTGTCCCTCTGATATTTAGGGGTCAAACAGTGCTGGATTTAGGAGCAAGACATGTATGCGATGGCTTAGGGCCTCACACTATGAGGGGCCTTGTTGGAGATAACAATAAAATATTTATTATAACTAAAATTGCTTTGGCTTAAATAACCTGTCATATAAAATCCATCACCAAACTTTTGAGCCCTGACCTCTCCATCCCAATCCATACCTAATCCCATCCTTCTCTAGGGCTGATGGACTACTTGCATCATCCACAGGTTGCCCAACGTCACCTCAGGCCTCAGGAGGAGACAATGGGAGCTAGCCTACCAACACACTCTAAGATTGCATTCCACACTAGGCACCATCTCTGTTAATCCCCTCCTTGCCACTTTCCAGCTATTTTTTTCTCTTTATTTTTTACATATGAGGACTCTGAATCTTGATATGGCTTGGGGCTTCAGCATGTCTTAATCTGGCCCTGGAGACAAGAGTTTAGATTATGACCCTGAGGCTAACCTTTTAAAATAATTCTATGCAGTGCCTAGCTGTCATCGACAAAACAACATTCAAAGCAAAAAAAATGAAGACATCATATAGGCTTCCTGCATGCTCTGAGGTTCCTGCTGAAAGCCAAAATCTCAGGGGGAAAGCAGAATTGTTCTCCCACAAGGCAGAAAAGCAATATTTTGTGCAGTCTGGGGGGGAGGGAAGGCTCCTTCAAATACGAGAACAGTTACTTTAAATGGGAAGACTATAAGCAGGGGAGAAAGAAGAAAAACCTACGGTAGAAATGTTTTCTGCGTGTGGGAATGGGAATGTGATTCTGCCAGTATTTAAACAATAGAACTAAGAGTGGGTTTTAGGAACAAGGGGGTAAAAAATGTCACAAAAACAATTGACTGAAATCCAATTAGGTTGTATCTACCTAAGGCATACAGTATTCAGAGAAGACCCATTGAAATCAATGGACCTAAGTTAGTCATGTTCGTTATTTCCAGTATGTTTATTCTGAGTAGGACTAACATTGGATACAACCCTCAGAAACCTCCAAAGGCACAAATGTTTGCTGCTGTCAGCTAATATACTGGTTCTACTACTGCACTACATAGTCAAATTTCCCGTAGAATTCAGAAACATCTACTAAACATACGAACTGCATTATTTTTAAAAAAGGAGTCCAGTTCTCTTATCTTACCTGTCAATGCCCAGAAGGATTTTCCTACGTATTCTTGTGTCAAAACAAAAGACACTAAAGACATACCACCATTTGTAATCCCAACAAAAAAACGTGATATTGCAAAAATTTCATAGTTTGGAGCAAATGCTGAGACATACCCAAAAATCACATCAAAGAAAATACCTGCACAAAACACATATGATGTGTAAAAATAATGAGTTTTATAGTGCAATCCCACATAAGACCACTCAGAAACAAGTCCCACATTGAGTATGTACAGGAGTGCAGTATTTAATAAAGAAAAAGTATGGTGGAAGAAAGAAATAATATTAGTTTATTTCACCTTAGGTAAAACTTTAGTTCCACTGAAGTAGCATACTGTACTTTTAGTATGTTAAAACATAAAGAGACAAATTATGTTCAGAATCACTTAACAAACAACCTAGGCATAAAGCCCTCACACATAACTGTGTGAGTAACCCTGTTACTATTTATTTATTTTAAAAAGGAAAAAAGGATGTACAAAGTGAATTCAGTAAAATGGTGATGCGGACAAGAGGAAATGGGCGCCATACATACATGGCAGCAGCACCCCAAATTAAGTTTTACTGGCTAGAAATGATTAAATAATTATGTTTATGATTACCACTCAACCCCAAGGTCTTCCTACTAGGTTATACTGGTATGGACACAAATACTGGAAAATGTGTTAGTAATTTCTCTAACATTAATCGTATCCAAATGGAAATCTGTGAATGCTCCTTCTACAAGGTAATGGCTTGACAGTGCAATCCTTTGCATATTTCCTCAGAGGTTAAGTCCCACTGTGTCCAATGGGGCTCATTCCCTAATTAAGTGTATTTAGGATTACAGCCAAATTTTATTTTGTAACTTAATAATTTTGTGGAGCAATTTAGGAATTATGAAGGATAATTCTGGAATATAATGTGTTTGTATACACACACACAAAATTAGTATGAACATTGATTGGATGGCTTTAATGCTAAAAAGCCACTAGTAATTAATATTACTTCCCAAATTGGAAACAAGCAAATATCGTGCCACAGACACAGTCTTCCATATACTGTAATCTTACCTGTTAGATACACAGGCTTCCTGCCCAGTTTATCAGACAATGGACCAAACATTATATTTCCAATAAGCAACCCAGCAAAGTACAAGGATGCTGCCAGGCTCACCTTATACGCATCATGTTTGATTAAATACCACTGTTGAAAACAAGAAAAAGGAGTCTTTTCAGTTAAAGTACAGTGACAAATTAGTGATAAGTTGTCAAATCCCAACAGCTTGAGTGGCAAACTAGACATGATGGCAACAGGCCTGCCAACAAGATGCTTGCCATTTCCCATGAAGCCAGGAATGGGTGGGAAGGGCCTGCTGAACTCTTTCTCTACTTGCGCTTTTTACACACAGTCCTGAAACTGCTGTTCCCCATCTACTTTTCTCTCAGTGGGGCTCTAAGTAACACCTACCAGATGAAAGTGGCAGGGATAGGGAAGGCTCCAGCCTCCTTCCCCCTCCTGCCTACCCGTACTGCACTTTGAAAACTGCCTCCACCTTTACAGGCAACAGGCATGGCCGATATTCTGACAGATGGGATGTGCTACCATAACATCAACTTCTGCCCCCTCACTACATCACAATTTTTAAGACTTAAAATGTAAAGTAAATTGTTAATGCGCTATGATTTCTCAAGCATCTCATTACAATGGATTTCCTATGCTATGCCTGCCCTGCTAGAACCATTTTGGTTTCCTATAATAGTCCACTTAAGACCCACATGGCATACAGACCTGCACAAAGCCTGGCTGTGAATGATAATGGACCATCCTAAAATCACACAAAGGAGCTTCTACAACCCGTAAGATCAGAAGTCGTCTCAAGAAAGATATGCTTCTGTGCTCCTATCTCAGACCACCAGTGACATAGAAAAACTCCCTGGTCTAGAATACATTTTGGAGTTTTGCGTAGGTAAGAACTGCAATCTGACATTGCTTACTATGGTAACTAGCAAAATATCAAGCTGAATTCATAACAACTCCTTGTTTAAACAGCTGGCCCTCATAATCATTGTAATTCTAGGAAGCTACAAATTTGGAGCTTCTGATGAAGTCCTTGATATGTAGGTTAGTGTTCAATATAAGTACAAACACAAACAATGCTATACAACAGAGTGCTAATCCAAGAAGGGGAATGGGATGAGCTATGGAAACGACACTTGTAAGAAATGAAAATGCAGATGAATAAAATATTGAATTTATGAGTGATGCTAAGAATATATTCAACCCAGCATTTTGCATTTGCATGTCTTACAAGTTTGGTTTCTACAGCTTACATTTTCTTCTTCTTAGGTCTGCAGTTCTTATCTACATTCAGTTTCTAAATGAGAAACATTCGAGTAGAGGTCTTGGCATGAAAACCCCACTTTGGTATAAACACATTTGCCACAGGAATACAAGAGCCAGCTTACAAAAACAGAAAAATAAAATAGCATTAAATTCAACAAGTTTTATCATACTGATTTTTATAACAGTTTTGAGATGAGAAAAACATACTAGCAATGTAAAGGAAACCAACTCACAACATAATTTTAATACTTTTGTGAGCTCTTTATACCTTCAGGCCTTTAGCAATTATTGAATAAGGATGTAACAAAAATTTTGACGTGACCATGAACATCTACTTTATGAATAATGACTATTTAACTATCAGGGTTCATGTACAGAACATTATATTATTTTTCCAGCATGGATGTTAACCAGAACTCAGAGGTACAACATTCCAAATAATCATAATCACTTGCATGCATACATCTGCAGAAGCAGAAATTTTATGCTATAAATCACTGAGCAACTTCTCACTCCCACCATTTCAGTTCTCCAGAGTATAATACCACATAGCATGGTGCCCTCTAGCTATTGTTAGATTGCAATTCTCAGCATCTCTGATCATTGGACATGCTGGCTGGGGCCGATGGGACCTGGAGTCCAGCAACATCTGGAGGGCACCATGTAGGCTACTCCTAACGTAGAGTGTATGCTAAATATATATTAAGCCTAAAGAACATAAACAAATTACAGTGATACCAGTTGCGTAAAGTAGGAAGGAAAGTAGAAAATACATCCATTTTTGCATCTGCTTACAATTCAATTTAAATACTAAGAACACAGATACAAGGATGCTAGAAAGATATTAGTTGTATAACAACTCTTTCAATGCTAGCTTTGAAATTTAAATAAAATACTGGCCACCCAGAAAACAGTCATAGTCCCAGGCTATGGTCTGAAGGCACATGAGGCCAGCACCCTGCTGAAGCTAAGCAGGGTCAGGTCTGGTCAGTGCTTGGATGGGAGACAGCTTGGGAACCATATGTAAGCGGCCTTGGGTTTCTATCATGAAAAGAAAGGTGGAGTATAAATGCAATAAATAAATAAAAAAAAGGATTTCAAGCAGCCTAGTTTCATGTTTAAAGGATTCCTAACCTATGCACCTGACCTGCATATTTGTACATCTTCCCTGCAATGCACAGAACATTGGTTTGTGAGCACTGTGATGTCCCTGTATATATATAATACTGTAAATATGGTAAGTGGGGGTTTATTAGAGTATATGTGGTAAGTAGACTGAGTGAGAGGGGGGAGTACATGGGCTGGAATGTTGATGAATGTTGTATGATGACTGGCTGAGCGTTTGAGTGTCTGAAGGTATAAATGAGAAGATGACAGTTGAGAGGGGGTTCTGTTGGTTTGTTAGGAGGGTTCTGGAGGGTTGGCTGGTTTTGGAGAGGGTTGTTGGGTGGATTGGATTAGGCGGGTAGTGAGGCAGGATATTGGTGACTAAGAAACCACACACTTCTTGACTAAACCTTTAAGTAATCTTGTTATTCCCTGTGTATATAAATAAATATCTCTTGGTTTACCAAAACGCCTGATCCTTGGCTGGGTTTACACAGACCAGAAGGGTGGGCAGGGCATATACCAAGGTTGGGAAACCGTATCAATGGTGGCAGCGGTGAAGAGATAGCGTAACATCAGGTATCCAGAGCAACCCAGGGCTGTAATCTTTATAGGCACAAAGATACAGGGGGGTTGAGGCCTGTAAGTGCACCCAGACACAACATAGCAATAAGCTAGGAGGAGATGAAGGAACAGTCTCAAGGCAATATTGTTTACAGGGAGTGTCTGGTGGTGCTGCCTAGCAGTGGGATCTTGAGAGATCTTTGCTAGAGCCGGTGAGAGAACCGTTAAGAGACCAGGACCCTGAGGTGGGGCCGTGACAAGGCGGTGACCATGGGAGGGGTCCTGAGGAGCACCAAATGTGTAAGGGCTAGAAAACAGATTTAAAGGGTTCTTAAAAACTGAAATCAGGCTAGTCGCATGGAACGCTTCATGAGTAAATGTTTTGCACACACCCAATACCATATTTAAAATAAGCCCTTTCAAGTACCAAAACACAGCCAGGAACAATGTCTGAGATGCACATAGAAGTAGAGGAGCACAGCCAAAAAGGGATTAAAAAAAATCTAAAAATGCACTAGAAAGCATTAAGACCCAAAGAGAGCTTCTTAAGAAAAGAAACCTGCTAAATAATATATACCTTTCTGTCTGTAAGCTGGTCTATCTCAAGATCTCTTTGTGCCTCTAGACCAATGGTCCTAAACCCAAGTGTGGGAACCAGTTAACTTGAAGGCAGTACATGCCACTACCTGGCAACATTATTTTTCTCAGACACAGTTTTGAGATGACAAAAATACAACCTCTAGAGCAGGTATGGAGAACCACTGGCCCTCCAGATGTTGCTGAACTACAACTCCTATCATCCCTCTCCATTGGCCATGCATGCTGATGGGAGTTGTAGTTCAGCAACATCTGGAAGGCCAAAAGTTCCCCCACACCTACTCTATAGTTTCTTTTCTGCCTTTCTTCTATCCTGGTGAACATGTGATCTGAGATGATCACGCATCCAGGCACTGACCAGACCTAGACCTGCTTAGCTTCAGCAAGGTTGTGGCCTTTTGCCCTTTCGGACCATACCCTGGGACACAAAAAGAACACAGTCAGACCTTTAGTCCAAGTAGCTCTGAACTGGCAGTGGCTCTCTAGGGTTTCTGACAGGGTCTTTACAGTCCAACCTGGAGATGCCAAGGATTGAATCTGTGATCTTCTCCATGCAGAGTATGTGCTCTACCACCTAGCTACAGTTTTGAACTGCTTTTTTCGTAAATCTCTAAAGTACTTAACAATCCTTACTGCATTTGCCTTCAAAACAGTGACAGTGAGATCCGGTAGTGCCTAGAAATTATTTTTCTGCAATTACTACTACATGGTAAGAGTGGGTGAATTACCCTTCCACAAAAGGCAAATGTGAAAACTTTGCAAAGAGGCTTAGCCATATCTCCTGCTTTACAGGAGCTAAAGATCAGGGAATTCGCTGTACAGTTAACTTACTGTACAATAGTACACAGGTCTACTCAGAGGTAAGTCTCTTTGTGTTTAATGGGGCTTACTCCAGGTACGTGGGTACAAGATGGCAGCCTAGGCCTTGGTTTAGGGTTGCATTGGGGAAAAACAGGGTTCTTGTGTTTTTAATAGTTGTCTGGCAGGCACAAATTCAACAGGTCAAGCTTTCTTTAGTATGGAAATACAATTATGGGAAAAGCTTCACCATGTCTACTCTCTAATTTTGTGTTACGTCACGTCCCCATGACAGCCATTTTTTGATTGGTGCCCCCAGCACTCTCTAAAAATTTGAACTGTGCCCTCTGGTTCATTATTGTGATGTCTGGTCCAGCCATAGTGTTGTCGATTAACTGAAGTCTAGCCATTGTGTTCTCAATTAACTGTCTTCAATGACAATCCCATGTAAACTGCATTGCAGCACTTCAAATGAGAAGTTACCGAGACACAGTAGCCAGATATATCAAAAGCTACTTCTGAAACTGACATCAATTGCAAAAGCAAATTTGCCAGCAGCCTGGGATGGGGGGGCTGCTGTTCTTAAACTATAAACTCAAAGTATCCTGGGACACATGAAAGAAAATAATTCTTTGGATCCTGAAAATAGAGACTAAGAAAGAGAACAGAGTTCCAAGAGCAGATGAACAGCAAAATAGGCACAAAATGCCAACAGTGGTATCTGACTACATACATGAAACAGGCTTCCCTGGCTTGATTTTAAAGTATAAAAATTTAAATATGTGAAGTAAATTACGGTATAGCAGTTTGATTATTGAAGGGTTCAAATAATACTGAGGTAACTTCTATGACTGACAGAATTAGAAACAACGAATTCATTTTAGTGAAAGTCAGGGGAAACAGTATTTACATTTTGAACAACATGTTTTGTAAAAGGAGAAATGTTAGAACTATGATGCATCTTCCTAGACTTAGAGTACTTGTTCAAGTGACATTTTCTTTATCAGCAAACTCCATGACATCATTTAAAGAAGAACTGTAAAATATACACTCAAGTCCAACATATTTTTTCCTCCCATGTTTCCAGAGGCAGCATCCTATACTGAAGCCGCATTGGTGAAATAAGAAACCTGAAAAGCAGAAAAATGTTAAAGTAACAGCAGCAAAATGGACTTGCCTCTGTTGCTATGGATGTGAAGTTACTGGCAAACCTGACATGTTTTGCAAGAACTTCTCTACTAGCTGGAATCTCCTCCAGATCAAGATGATATTCTGGCACGGCTCCCACTAGCACAATAAGCATAGATTGAAAGGCCACAAACACCTTAGAAGTAAAACAAGTAGAGTTTATTTAGAGCAATCAGTCAGATAAATATCCATGTCAGGTGCCAACATTTTATCACGCTTTAGTGTGACTAAGAAACAAAACCCAGGATGGAGTTGTGCAGATAGGTGGAGGCTTGATTCTTAATAGGTTAGTGTGGTGATCAGGAGCCAGGAAGGCGTTTAGCCCTATACGTATAATGTCTAGGTCCCTTTACTGTCTCCCATACAGATAACTGATTGCAATTTCATTCTTACGGAACAAAGCAAAGCACAGTATTTGAGGTCACTGCTTCAGTATGGGCTAGTATGTCCTCTACCTGATGCTTGCTGGACCTGCTCTCACTGACAAGAATCCTGCAATGGGTTGCATTTTGTTGCTGTCCACAACCCACCTGCACTAAACCTCTTCTTCAACTGCTTGTCATAATGATGAGCATCTTTCAAATATTCCTACAAAGATATTCCAACAAAAAAAAAAAGGGGGGGGTAACAATTTTCTACTGCCATCAAGTAAAATCTGCAGCCCCAAGCACATTTACAAGTAAGCTTGGTAGGACTTAGTTCATGCTTAGGATCACACTGTTTGACAATTAGGAAATGTTTGGCAGTTTTAAAACTGTAGAGTAGGTGGCATTCTGGGACCTTTAAAACCCTCAGGTCTGTATTTTCTAATATATTCAATAATGTGACCTTTTGTTTACAATCCAACTGGTGCTAAAACAACAACCTGAAGGCACATAACAACAAGTACCCAAGATTTAATCTCACTTTGTCTACTGCTATAGCAGCTAAGCTAAATTTATTAACTAAAAAAGACCCCAGTTATGGAAATATTAATGCAGTTTTCCAAGGTCAGGACAGCAATGTCGTAGTTATGCCTTAACTCCCATTAAAAGACCACACCTCATTTCCCAGAATTAATTTCTGTGGCCTTCAACAGTGGAAATCAAAATAATTATATGTAGAGTATCCTAGTGTGCATCCACAGATTGCAGCCTGAATGTTTGTGCCTGCTTATTTAACAAGTTATTAATATTACCTTGAACAGACATACAACTTGTAAAAGAAACATTAGAAATGTGAAATGTTAGTTCCAAAGAGATTTGCCTTTGTTAATGCCAACTGACTTCAAAGTGTTGAACAACACTATTAAAAGAGTTGGTTAATTAGTATTAGTAAATTATTAAAATGTATACCACTCTGCGCAGCCCAAAACAGGCCCTCAGAGTGACTTGCAATAAAAGCTACAATACAAGAGGCAAAAAATGCAATGTCCAATTAACAATTACAAGATGTAAAAAAAAATCATTTTTGTTTCCTCCCCTTCAGAGATACACAGAATCTGTATCTTTTTTTAAGATTCTCAGTACTGGCTCCTCAGTATTAGATTTTTTTGTGCACTGTGTGATTTTAAAAATGCAGTTTCATAGTCTTAACTTACCTTGCATAAAAATATTATTCCCTCTATTGTACTGAGGGTCTGTGCATGCACACCACTCAGACGATGTTACTGTAATTTATGACTAAATGGGTCCAGCCTGTTTATACTATTTAGAAAGCCAAAAGAAAACAGTGATGCGTATTATTTTGTTAACGGGTTTGGAGTGGTTTCAGTTTGATTTGATGGGGGAGAGAGGGTTTGGACCCACAAACCCGTGCCATTAAACTAAAAAGACTAAACGTATGTTACTGCAGCCTGATTTGTGCTTTACCGTAGTAGCATGGGAGTTTGATTCCCCATGGTGAAGCCACTGCTTCTTGAAAGGACAATTGTTCAGTGGTAAAGCACATGCTTTGCACGCAGAAAGTCCTTGGTTCAAACCTTGGCAATTCCAGTTAGAAGCATCAAGTAGAAAGTGATGGGGAAAAAATCTGCCAATACTCTGGAAAGCTGCTGCCAATCAGAATAGACCATACTGGATTAGATAGACAAATAATCTGAATGATATAAAGTAGAAAGCAATGCTCCTATGCATCCATTTCTCCTGGCTCAGTATCCTGGTTTGTTAAGGGACATTAAACCTCAGGTTGATCGTAAAAGGGAATTCTGGCTTAATAAAAGCCAAGATCTCTGTGCCAAACCCAGCACATGAAGTGAAGAGTGAAAGGCAAGGGAGGATCACTTGGTCCCAAGTGTCCCAGAGTGACCGCTCTGTGTACATATGTTGGGAAGCCATAACGGCATGCAGTTTTCCAGAGCAACTATATGCAGAGCAACAGATATGTCTCTGACCATCACATGTGATGACCTACAAGTCTTTTCCTGGTGTTTTTGCCATATGGAACTATATTTAATATTGCACAAACTGATTTATATGTAATTCAAAGTTTTGAAGGCTACTGAAATAACATTCTCCGCCCAGCAAACTGTTGCACCAAGGACTAGTGACAAGTCTGAGCACTCCTCTTCCTTTCTCTTCTTGTGCAGAGGATGTTTTCAGAGAACTCCTCCTGATTAAAACCAGTATTTCCTGATATCCAAAGTGAGAAACTGAGGTTTAAGCACTCTATACAAACCAGACTGTAAACTTGGTTCAAACCATGGCTTGCAAAAAGCACTTACAACAAAGGAAGGGAAGGGAAGGGGGAGGAGAAACACTTGCATTTCATCCCCACTCCAACAGCTGTAATTTGTTGGAGTGGATCTCTGAACTAGGCCACTGGGTTTCTAGCTACCGCCTCAGCAGCCAAAAACATTAACAACCTAAACATAGTGACAGCATATCCCACAAAGTCTAGGGTAAACAGAAGGGAAATAAGAACTCTTTCTCCCATTTAGGTGTATTACTGTGTTCATCAGTCATATTCTTTAAAAATCTGAGGCTGACCGCTACACTTTACAGTGTCATCTAGAAGAACTGTTCCTACACTGCATCCGTTATATCTTAAAAAATGGGAGAATAGGAAGACCACACAGAAATAATGCGGTTAAAAAAAAGAAACATCTTACCACCTGCACCATTAAATTTTAGACATCAGGGCAACTACATTACGTACTCTGATTTCTCCAACCTTCTAAATAATCATACTTATCTGCATTATCTCTCTGAAGCCATTTTGAGAAATGAGTTTGACCCCCCCCCCATTCCCAAAATCACCTCCTAAGCCTCTCCTCACAAAGGATATTGTAGAGTTGGAAAAGGTTCAGAAAAGGGCAACCAAAATGATCAGGGGGATGGAGCAACTCCCTATGAGGAAAAGTTGCAGCATTTGGGGCTTTTTAGTTTAAAGAAAAAGCGGGTCAGAGGAGACATGATAGAAGTGTATAAAATTATGCATGGCATTGAGAAAGTGGATAGAGAAAAGTTCTTCTCCCTCTCTCATAATACTAGAACTCGTGGACATTCAAAGAAGCTGAATGTTGGAAGATTCAGGACAGACAAAAGGAAGTACTTCTTTACTCAGCGCACAGTTAAACTGTGGAATTTGCTCCCACAAGATGCAGTAATGGCCACCAACTTGGATGCCTTTAAAAGATTAGAAAAATTCATCGAGGATAAGGTTATCAATGGCTACTAGCCATGATGGTTACGCTCTACTCCATACTACAGCGGTGGTATGCTTCTGAATACCAGTTGCTGGAAAGCGCAGATGGAGAGGGCAAGTGCTCTTGTGCTCCTGTTCAGGTTGAAGGCTTCCCAGAGGCATCTGGTTAGCCACTATGTGAACAGGATGCTGGACTAGATGGGCCACTGGCCTGATCCAGCAGGCTCTTATGTTCTTATCACAAATGCCATTTCTACAACCTGCTTCTGTGTTAATAACGTAGGTTTCCGAAACTGGGTCAGAAACTCCCTAGGCTACAGCAGTGCTGCTGACAAATATCTTCCATGAGAATGCAGGGTGTGGGTATATATTGGTTCTTGTTGGCTTCCCCCCTTCCTCCACAGGCCTCTGCATGCTTGCCCACAGTCTGAAAGGTGAAGAAGGTTTGGGGTGGAGCTGACAGGAACATTGATACAGGGAGGAAACATGGCCCCACCTCTCCCTCCTCTAATGGGTGTATATTTAAAAAACGTGGGTGGCAGGCACCACCTTAGAAATTTCCTTTTATCTGTTAGGGTAGAGACCTGTCAGTCCTGCTCTGTGTAAAGTACCATATGCATGTATGATACCCTAAATAATGTTAAAAACATTTCCCTCTCCTTACTTTCTAAAGTGAAAAAAAGTCTGAGTTTTTGTTTTATTCGTGTGCCAATGTTCAATCAATTTAATCACATAGTATTGATCAACTAACATTTCTCTAATCAGATGACAGCAATAAAAGAAGTGCCCTACATAGACATTCCTGAACTCCTTGGAGGAAGGACAAAATATAAAAGTCAGAATAACTGAAGGGTGTTGCATATTCTAAGAGGTTCCATCGCCTTTTTCTGGTAGGCTTCTATATCTTACAAGCAGATATTCCACAGGTATAGTTTTCTACCCACACTTCATAATGTAGGGAGAGGTGAATCTTCACTGCAGAATGTCTGCTTGTCAGGAACCCTGCGGTCCTTCCAAATGAGGTGACATCCCATCAGAAAATAGTTGCATTGCAGGAATAAGCTCTACTCCGTCCTCTCGTCAGCCTCTGAACTGCTCCCAGGCTGCGATCTCACATCTAGGCTGCGACCCAAAGACCACTTACTAAGCCCCCACTGATCTCAGCGAGGTCCCCTTCCTGGCAAACGTGCATAGGACTGCAACCCCAAAGCTCACGAACCAGTCACCTCCTTCCCTCCCAGCCCCTCTTTCCAAAGTCTTCCCTTTCCCTCCCACGCAGAAGGCACTAAGAACCTCCACGAGGAGGCGCAACCATTTCCTTCCTGCACGCCCGTTCACTAGAGGGCAGGCTAACCTGCGCCCTGGTCCACGTAGTTCCCTAGCTGTTGCCCTGACAACGGGCCTCTACATTACTTTCTTCTCCCTCCCTCTCTTTCCGCACGAGCTTTGCCTGGCTCGTGACTAATGGGGGAGGGAAGGGGGAGACAACGGAAATAGGGGACAGCAACCTAGCCGGGAAGGGGAGGAGCTGGGCGGGTCCCCCACCGCCCCCCACCTGCAGCAGCACTAGGAACGCGGTGAGTCGCTTCTGCCTGGGGCCGAATTCCCCCACCAACTCAAAGGCTTCGTCCAGGTCCATGGCTCCCCCGGGCCTCTCCGCAGCATCCCCGTCAGCGAGCAGCGGGGCCTTCCGCGCTCAGCTGGCTTGTCGTAGCCTTGTGGTGGTGCTGAGGTGGCCGAAGGGGGGAGGAGCTCCCGAAGCGACCTCTGGCGGCTGCTGCTGCCGACAGAACAAACGGCAAGCCGTTGGGGGGCGGAGCTACAATGCTGCCACTCAAATCTACCCCCGACACACACACCTTTTTTTTCCGTCTCAGCTGCAAGGATCAAACTAAACAGAAACTGGGCTGGGCTCGACGCGCAAAGGTTTCTGGAACAAAACGCACATCGCCACAAAAGAAGGCTAAAATTTATATGTGCTAGTTCCTATGTATAGCGACATGTTAGAAATAATTATAATAATTTTAAATGCAGTATATCTCACCCTAAAGTGAAGACTGGAATCGGGATCTGTGTTCTTGCTCAGGCTGCTGTCCAAGGGTTAAATGATCATTGGCAATATCAAGGTACATTCTCTCCTGAAGATGATTCAGTATCTTTAAACTGGATTTGGACTAGACAGCCTTTCAAGAGGATTGTCCTCTGTAAAAGTTGGCACCCTATTTAACTGATTAGTAAATTAGTTAGGAGTGCAGGCTTAAGCCTAAAGATTTTAACATCATTGTTTTTAGATTTTAATGTTATTGTATTGATGTGTCATTTTGTGCTATTTTGCTTATTTCGTATGTCACCCAGAGTGACTGGTTAGCCAGCCAGATGGGCGACTAAGAAATCCAATAAATAAATAAATAATAAATAAAGCACAAACTCATCCCCTTGAAAGCCTTAAAAGTGTTTCGCTAGGGGTTGTGGGGACTCGGCTCTTACAGACTAAGGCTGCAATCCAATACACGCTTACCTGGGAGTAGGTCCCATTGAACCCAATGCAGCTTACTTCTGAACAGACATGTATCGGATTATAGCCTAATGCTACAATAGTATACAGGTTTATACTTGAGACTAAGGCTACAATCCTAATCTCATTTATCTGGGAATAAGTCCCATTGAATTCAATAGTACTTTTGAGTAGACATGTTTAGGATTACACTGATGGGGCATTTTTGAGAAAACAAGAATGAGGCCAAACAACATGGCTACAATCCTATGTACACTTACAGCACTTGTTTACCCTAGGGATGAGCAACCTGTGGTCCTTCAGATGTTGCTGGACTCATCCCTGGCCCTTAGCCATGCTGGTTGGGCCTCATGGGAGCTGGACTGTAACAATATTTGGAGGGCCACGGGTTCCCCATCTCTGGTTTACTCAATAAGGCTCACTGAGTTCAACAAAAATCATTATTGTGTGCTTAGGACTGCATCTATAGTTGAAAGTTACAAGAACAGAACATCCTTCTATGTATACCTAGGATTAACCTGCTACTGCTTATTCCAATGGCTGCATTTTAGTCTGGAAGACAAAAACATGGGCTGCTTCTGCAAGTTACATAAATATATCAGGTGTCCACCCCCATCTGCTGTTTCTGACCAGCACTTCCAAGCTCAAGTTACTTTTTTGAACTACAGCTCCCATCAGCCCAATCCAGTGGCCATGCTGGCTGGGGCTGATGGGAGTTGTAGTTTAAAAAAGTAACTTTTCCAAGCTCTGAGAATAATCATACCTCTGCCTATGGTCCAGACAGAGTGGACGTCAATACTAGCACCCAGGGAGAAAGAAAAGCCTCTGCTATTTCTCAGCACAAATCAAAGGAAGATTTAAATCCAATAACTCATTGTGAAGCCCGGAGGGTGGTTACTAGATCTAGGGCCTTTTCTGTGGTGGCCCCCGAGTTGTGGAATAGCCTCCCCGAAGAGGTACGCCTGGCGCCTACACTATTATCTTTTCGGTGCCAGGTAAAGACCTTTTTATGCTCCCAGGCATTTTAATCACTCTAATCTTTTTAGCTTTTTAATCTTGTATACTAAGTCTTTATTTTTATTTTCTGTTTAACTGTATTTGTTTTTATGTCATATATGTTTTTGTGATTTTATTATTGCCATATATGTATTTTACCCTATGCTGTTTACCGCCCTGAGAGCTATTTGCTAAGGGAGGTATATAAATGCAACCAAATAAATAAATAAATAAGGCTGGTATTGAGAAGTGGACTACACAATGCCTATGTGTGCTGGTTACCACTTTCTCCTCCCTTTCCACTTTCTGCAGTTGCTGTTAGGTTTTTCCTCTCTTCTACTTCTCAGCACAAGAGAAGTGGCCTGTGTTGTTGATATAGCTTAGGAATTGTGGCTGCTTCCTCTCCTGACAAGTGGAAAGCAAAAGGTATAGGTGTTGTAGTGGCTGCTACTATCAAGAAAAAAACATTGCAAAGACAGTTGACAGCAGGTAGCAGCTAGGGAGACAGCATTTTAAATGGCTGAAAAGAATGGGGAATGTACACAGGTTTCTGTAATAGTGTCCAATTTCCTTTTGAGTAAGGGTGAACTCTAATATATGCTGACTACTACACTTGCACGTGAATCCTGAACACACTTAAAACTATAGTTAGTGTACTTAGGGACACAAATTATTTTCTAATTGATCACTAACCCCACTTGTAAGTGGAGGCACAGTTCTCAAATACAGAGGACTAGACTGGTTTTGTATTTGAGTCCCGTTTTGGTTTGTCCTCTGCTATATCTCAGTCCATATGGGTGTACACATCCATTGGCTGCTTTGGAGAACATACCCTTTAATTTTTAGTTCCCAAAATTAGGTGATTTGCTTGGAGAAGACTGCCAACTCAGAGCAGATATTCTCAAACCCAAAAGGTGCTGCAGAATCAGTAAGAAGCAACAGCTGTTAAAGAAAGAGGGTATCACGTATTAGGCCACAGTCCCATTTCCCTACTGCACATGTGCACACACACACACTGGCGTGAAACAATATTTCAGTGTAACCATTTGGCTAGTAAGTGTGCTTAGGATAGCAATTAAGGCAATTTAACATACAACTGCTTTCATATACACTATACTATTTCTAACCTCCATTTCATGTGTATAGATGTGGGGGGAGAAAGAAGTTGGAGGGTTGCAATGTTCATCACCTGAGCCCCATATTGGCATAGGGAAGGAGGACTAGTGGGGAAGACTCTCAAGGCAAGCCTTTGAGTCCACAGGGTCCCTTTGCCCACTATAGTAAAGGAACCTGCAGAGAGGGAGGGGGGAAGGAAAGAGAAAATTCCCTCTTGTTGTACCAAAGCTCTCCCATCCACTTCTGCCTCAGGTTTCTCATAGGCTCTCATTTGTCTTATAATATTAAATTTGTTAATTTCTCCATTTGTTTCTTCTCATTTAATCTTAAAATTATAAGCCACTAAGGACAGAAAAAGTCTTTGTAAAATTTTATGTACATTTGTATCACAAATGTTTACAAATATGCAATGCATTTGAGTTCAAAATTCCTAAGATTTAATTACACTTCGATTCAAACAGATATCTGTTGTAGGCTTTGGAACCCAAATAAGTCCTTTTCATTAACTCAAAACTAGTAACTACAGATACAAATATTTAAAATATCATTTTAAATTGAATCATTTATTGGAGCTTTAAAAAAAATTAAACATGAACATCTCATTCTTGAATTTTTCATTTATGTATCAGAAAAATTGATCTGATTAATTAAGACCAAAAAGGCAAATAATGGGCCCTCTCAGAATTCACAATATATTATGCTGTTAACATAAATAAGGAGACTGAACATTCTCTCTGTTGGAGTATATGCCTTTGAAGATTATTGTTTGATCGCTTCCCAATAATCCTCTTTAGAGGCACTGTTGCAGATTTTGTTGTTATTTTTACACATAAGTTCTGATCATGAATCAGGATTGTGCATTATGGGAGAGAGAGAAAAACAGCTATAAAAGAAGAAGCCAAGTATCCCATCTGACTGAATAGCATTGGTGTATAATTAGGCTAAGCAAATTTGCACAGCTTTCCCAGCTCAGAAATACCTTTTAATGGAAATTGTCTATAATCATTTATGAAAGAGCATGTTTTCTTCACGTAAACGTTACTGTTTCATACCTAATATAGGCAGGATTGCATGGGAAGATGAGTGGGGACAACATACATACACAATAGCTCATGTAGACATACCCACCAGTAAATAACTGACTGTGGCAAATGTCTGGCTTATACTAACAAAAGTCAGGAAATGGCTGGATAGCACTAAAGCTGTTTTTAATTTAGCCTAGCATGCCTGTGTCTCAATGCACATATGGCAGGAAAACAGTATCTTTCTGTATCATCTGGCTTGCCAGATAACAGGCCAAGCTAGCACAAAACCAGCTGGTGGTGCTTAGGTATTAATAGCAAAGGTTTCAGCAAATTCCTGTATATATTATTTTCTTTAATATGATCAAATGTTTATCAATGTTTGAAATTTTAGAACATAGATAAAGCATTCATAAGCCCTTGAAATGACCCCAGTTCCCTTATTCTTTGGACAACCTCCTTGAGGTGCACTATTGATTAAGAGCTTAGACATTACACCAGACACACTTAACAGTGAATCTTTACTTGGATTTCTGATCTGACGGATTTTTCTGAAACAGCTTCTGGGCATCTCATATTTCCACTCTCATCCTCTAGTAACATAAATAAATAGAAGGCATTATAGAGTTATGAGGGCAATTCAGTTCTCTTGCTGATCTGACAGTGCTTTGGGAATGAAACTCAATGAATCACTGACATCTTCAACTTCAACAATGCTACCAAAATTAATCCCCCCAAATAAAAAAAATAAATACAATACAGAAGAAAAATTACTATTGATTGTTCATTTATAAAAGGAAATTAAGTTAGAAACACCTGAACAAATAGAATTGTCTAGCAAATGAAGTATGGAAAAACACACTTAACATTTGTATAGGTGTCTGCTGCCAGTCCCTTGATTAAGTATAACAATTCATGGTTACAAACACTACTCACACTTAAGTTGTATACTTAACACAGGCATACACCTAAAAATGCAATGTGTAAAATAGTTCTAGAACCCTTTGCACATTCTATAACTGTGTACTTCCTCCCCCTTGGAAGGCGCCAAGCACTTTCTGGAGATACTGTAAGTCCTTTCAGCCCACCCAGTTGTTGCCTTTGCAGTATGGGTGCTGCCACTGTGCCAAATCATGTGAAGTCAAAACGAGTGAAAGCTCTGTATGTGCATGCATGTGAAATGACTTCTATATGAGGTGTGATTTTAGCCGCAACAGTGCAACCATCTAATTCTGATGTAGTTAAATCAGCTTGCCACATGCGGAAGCTGTTTTCTCACACAACACATGAATGCATGCAGTTCTGTGGTTTGAATCCCATGATTCAGCATTCTAGCTACAATTACACCACAAAAGGAAGTGTGAAAGCTGGGCCTTACAGCTTTTATGGCTCCTTCAGGTGCTACAGTGTGGTGTGGTGGTTAAAGTGCTGAGCTATGGCCTGGGATACCAGGGTTCAAATCCCCACTCAGCCATGAAGCTCACTGGGGAGCCTTGGGCCAGTCACTGTCCCTTAGCCTAACCTACCTCATAGGGTTGTTGTGAGGATAAAATTGGGAGGGGGAGAACCATGTCTGTATGCCACCTTGAGCTCCTTGGAGGAAAGGTGGAATATAAATGTAATAAATAAATAACAAATAAATAATACACAGTTTTGGCATTGGAAGTATTGGAGAAATTGGCATACAACCCATAAGTTGATAGCAACATACAGCAGTCAACACTCATTTTGCTGTGTGTACACACAGGACAATACACCCATCTGCATGTGTCACAAGTGATGGGTGTACATGCAACCTGTACACCAATCCCTACATGGACGAATTGTCCATGTAGAAATTGTGTAATCATTATAATATTACACAAGCCTTAGTGCAGAGGTGGCTAATCTGGTGTCCTCTAGATGTTATTAGATTAAACTCCTGTCAGCACCAGCTAGTACAGTCAGTGGTCAGAGATGATAAAAGCTGTAGCCTAGCAACATTTGAGACACATATGTTAGCCACCCCTGCCATAGTGGATGGGGTTCAAATGGCAGCAAGGGACACTTTTGTTTGGAATATTTTGAACTTGTTGGATTTGTGCATTCTATTTTAATTTTTAGATCATGGATGGGGAACCCATCACCCTCCAGATGTTGTTGGTCTACAGCCCCCATGATCCCCATCTAACCATGCTGACTGGAGTTTATGGGACTTGGGAGTTGAACATCTTAAAGGGCCACATATTCCTCATTCCTGTTTAAGATAGATAAATTTTATTTTTATATGCTATATTAAATACATTGTGTCTTAAGTCTTTGAGACTGGGTGTGGTGAAACTCTAAATAAAAATAGTTCTTGCTGTAAAGAAATGGATTTCATTTTAATAGACACTTAGTTTATGTATATGATTTCTACTGTTTTTCTTGGCTTTTGCAAAACAGGATCTGAGGAAATATTTCCATCAGGGTGTCCCTGCTTCAAAAAACAAGAATTTGGATTGTTGTCCTTTATTGGCTGCTTTGGTTGGAAGTTCTCATGTGTTTTGCTATGTGGGTCTTCACAAAAACATTCCAACAATATGCACACAGAGAATAAGAACTACATGACTTTCTTTTGGCACCCACTCCTAAGAGGAAATTCATGCTAAGAATGTGTGTGCCAAAACAAACACGATTTATCCTTAAGGAATAAATTGCTAGAATATCTTCTTGGTAGACCAGCCATTAAGTTACATTCTCAAAAACAGTTTGGCCTCTAGTGATGGAATATGGTCTGGGATAAAGCATGAGCCAGAGCTTTCCATTGAGGTGGTTCATCTTCTGAGAGTCAGTGTGGCGCAGTGGTTAGAGTCTTGGACTACGACCTGGGAGACCAGGGTTCGAATCTCCACATAACCATGAAGCTCACTGGGTGACCTTGGGCCAGTCACTGCCTCTCAGCCTCAGAGGAAGGCAATGGTAAACCACCTCTGAATACCGCTTACCATGAAAATACTATTCATAGGGTCGCCATAAGTTGGAACCGACTAGAAGGCAGTCCATTTCCATTTTTCATTTTCTGTCTACATGGTCAAAAATGAAACAGGAAAAGATGTTCCATCTAAAAGTAGAGACCAACAACCAGAGGCCCTTGGCCCAAATCCAGCCCCCACGTTTCCAGCCAAATGACAAAAGAGGGATGCAAGAGAAACTGGTACCTGTGGCAACAAGGTTTGCCAGCAGGACATATTTAACACCTTTTTATACTGCCCTTCATCATATCAGGTTGGGGGGGGGTAGAGTTTGGAGCCTTGGCCCTCCCCGCCTTACTCCTTTAAAGTGGCCCTGAAAACTATTTGCTAAGCAAGAGTTTAAAACAAAAAGTCAATGACATGCTGAAAGAAACAGATAACTGATGTATGAAGAAGTTGAGTCATGAAGGGTCATTGTTACATTTCAAGGTGCGGTGGGGAACCTTTTCCTGTCAAGTGTTGAATTCTCAAGGGGTCATCTTGTCAAGGGCTCACATGCTAGCAGTAGGTAGGTTGGAATCCAAAAAGTGGGCAGGGCCATCCCTTTACCCTGACATCTCTCCCTGCTTCCTCCCCACCTAGTAGGTTGCCTGGGGAGTGATGGACTCTTGCTAAAGATTTGATCACTTGCAGAGATCTTTCTGTTCCCCCTCCATGCAGAAGACTTAACTGATTGTTTGCAAGGTGCTTTCCCTCTACCCTTCCATCTGCTTCATCTGTTTCAACCCCTCCCCCGTTCCCCCCCTCCTATTCTGTCCTCCACCTGCATGAAATTAGGCCTTGGGCCGCAAGTTGCTCTCCTGTTTCATGTAGATCTAAAGGCATAAGGTGTATGTATGACAAATACATGCTTTCAACAGGTATTGGTCATAGGTGTTGACACAAAGCACACAGGGTGTTGGAACAGCCAACAGGCAAAAATAAACAATGTGCCTTTCTCTTCCTAGTGTGCAAATAGCGCTGATAACTGTAGTTTGGTGATTTTAGTGCACTAAAAAGAGATGCAGCTATGGGGCTTTTTCCTTGGATTTCCTGTTAGGGCATCGCAACAAAGAATGACAGCAGTTCAAGAGCATGTAGTGGGCCATTTTCTTAGAAGCACTCTTATTGCCAGTCTTGCCTAGAATATACTTGGAATACTGCTGGGGAAGTGACTTTCACCTTCAAAGAATGAAAGATATAGGTGCGTGTGTTGAAAAATGTTGGATTGTACTTTTAATGGCTAAAACAATCCAAAAGGAATTTTCTCCATCTGCTCACAGCAGATGAGACTTTAGGGAGTGTTAAGTTGTGGGGCTTGATTGTTGCTGCTGCAAGGTTATCTGAGCTTATATTGCCATAATACCCACTAATATTGTACAACTGGAAACAAGTTACAAAAGCATTCAAGGGCTTCTGCACTGTGCCCTCTCCAAGAGTTGGGAAGCAACAAACAGGACAGAAACTTGTTGCTTTAAGCCTGCAATATATTGTGGCAGACTAGAGAAACTGCTTGGTAGAGGTGTAAGCAGTTTGGTGCACTGCAATGTACCTCCTCAGTGCAGTCTTACATTTCTTAAAAAGTTTGAAAATCTTTTATTTCTGATTTCAAAGGCAGCATATCCAATGATTTATTCAAGGAGGAAAACAGGCAGCGTTTCTGATTAAGGGAAATCAATGGAACAGATACTAATTAAGATTGACCCCTCTTTGCAGATCAGTATCTCACATGTGAAACTGTTCAAAATGTGCAAAAAATGGAGGTTTTTCTTACCGTAAACTTCTGTTAGATGTAGGCAGTGGAGGACATTCTCTTGTAGGGATGACACCTCCCACTGGACTGACAGGCAGGGTCCAGAATCCTTTGCCTTCTCTTCCAGGGGGAGGAGTTGTCCCACTGCCCAGTTCAACTGACAGAGCAAGAACCACTCCTCCACCCCATATCGGCACAGAACATATCCTTCCTGCTCTACCAACTTGGGGAGCCTAAAAACAGGGAAACTTATGCCAGAGAAGAAATAAGCGAAACATCCAATCCAACATGAACATGTACTGTGGAAAACATGACAAAACAGGCTAAACATACTAACAATGTAGGACGGAGGCAGACGCCTTAGTACTACCCCTTCCCAGAAACCAGCAGAGGATCAGTGATATATCAGTAGAGGAAGGTGAGGTGGGGAGAATGTCCTCCACTGCCAACATCAAACAGAAGTTTAAGGTATGAAAAACTTCAATTTTTACCTGTTGGCAGTGGAGGACATTCTCTTGTAGCTATGTATCAGAGCAGCCCCCTCACCCCTGGGTGGGCTTCCTCTGCCCCCATCTACTGCTGAACGATCCTCTGAAGAACCTTCCAACCAAATGCCACATCAGCTGATGAAAATATCTATTTTATAGTGTTTCACGAAAGTATGTGGTGTAGCCCAAGTAACAGCCCTACAAATGTCCAATATAAGGAAATTGCCCTTAAATGCAGCAGGATCTGCCACCACCCTAACTGAATGTGCCATAAGACCACCAGGAGGTTCTTTGCACAATGCACTTGGGAAATTGCTGACTGCAGCCACCGTGAAATAGAAGAGGTAGTGACCTTCTTTCCCTCAGATGGCCCCAAAAAAGCCACGAACAAAGATTCTGAATGAAGAAATTAAACATTGCAATCCAAATATAATCTCAGAGTCTTTTATGTCCAAGGAATGCCACCATCTATCCTGAGAGCAGGAAGAACTTGGACAAAAAGAGGGAAGGACTACTTCTTGTGACCTGTGAAAGACTGAGTTTACTTTGGGCAAGAAGGATGGGTCCGAATGCAGCAGCAACACCTTGTCTTGGTGGAAGACTCACAGTTGTGGATCAACTGATAAAGCCCCCAGCTCCAAAACCCGCCTAGCAGAGGTAACCGTAACCAGAAAAACAGTCTTGAAGGTAAGTATGCTCAATGGACATTTATTTATTTATTTATTTATTTATTTTATTTTATTTATATACCGCCCTAAGCCAAAAAGGCTCTGTGGGCGGTGTACATAAAAGATAGAACAAGCAAGATATATAAATACAGTAAATATAACAGAATCAAAAATCAAAACAACAAGCAACAAAAACCAAGCAACATCAAAATATAACAATAATAGGATACTGTTTAAAATACACTATAAAAACAATTATTAAAATACATTTTAAAATGTCTGGGAGAATAAAAATAAACATGTAGCCATAGGTTCAAATGGGCCCCCAGTGATAGTCAACAGAACCCAGCCAAGGTTCCAGGTGGGAATGCAATGGGCCACCTGAGAGGGAAGAAGTGCTACACCCTTGATGAACTGTTTATAAAGAGGATGAAAGAATATTTCTCCCCAGACTGAAGAAGATAGTACTCAGTGCAGCCGCCTACCTCTTGACAGTACTCGTGCTCAGGCCGTTGTCTACCTCGACTTGCCGAAAAACCAAGTAAGTCAGACATCTCCTGAGACAAGGGGTCAACTTGTTCGCTGTAACACCATGCCAGAAATGCTCTCCAGGTGGAACAATGCACCCTGTTCATGGATGCCCGCCTGGAGGAGAGTAGTGTTTCCAGAACCTTACCAGAGAACCCCAGCAGGGTTAGCCATAGGCTTTCAGCAGCCAGGCTGTCAACCGGAAGGGATCCGGCTTTGGATGCGCGACTGGGCCTGAAAGGAGATCTGGGCATCCTGGCAGATGCCACGGTTCTCCCTCTGACAAATGGAGAAGTTCAGGGAACCATGGCCTCCAAGGCCAATATGGGGCCACCAGAACCACCCTCATCCCATTCTGAGTGACCCTCTGCAGGGTTCATTGAATCATCTTGAAGGGAGGTGTGATGTTCCTGTATATATATTACTGTAAATATGGTAAGTGCGGGTTTATTAGAGTATATGTGGTAAGTAGACTGAGTGAGAGGGGGGAGTACATGGGCTGGAAGGCTGGAGAATGTTGTATTATGATTGGCTGAGCGTTTGAGTGTCTGAAGGTATAAATGAGAGGATGACAGAGCTGTTGAGAGTTCTGTTGGTGGGAGTTCTGAGGGAGGTTGGAGTTGGTTTTGTGGGTTGGATTGGATTAGGCGGGTAGTGAGGCAGGTTACTGACGGCTAGAAACATAAAGAGTAACGCAACTTATGAAACCACACGCTTGTTGACAGTACCTTTAAGTAATCTTATTATTCCCTGTGTATATAAATAAATATTTCTTGGTTTACCAGACACCTAATCCTTGGCTGGGTTTACATAGACCAGAAGGGTGGGCAGGGCATATACCAAGACTGGGAAACATTATCAATGGTGGCAGCGCTGAAGAGATTGTGTAACATCATCACGTATCCAGAGCAACCCAGGGCTGTATTCTTTATAGGCACAAAGATACAGGAGGGTTGTGGCCTGCAAGTGCACCCAGACACAAAGTAGCAATAAGCCAGGAGGAGACTAAGGCACAGTCTCAAGGCAATATTGTTTTACAGGGAGTGTCTGGTGCTGCTGCCTAGCAGTGGGATCTTGAGAGATCTGTGCTAGAGCCGGTGAGAACAATTTAAAGACCAGGACCCTGAGGTGGGACCGTGACAAGGCTGTGACCACAGGCAGGATCCTAGCAGATGGCGCCTGAAGTGGGATCCTGACAGGAAGGGTCCTGACAGGAGGAAAGGCATAAAGTAGGCCTGGAGGCCAAGCTATCTCCAGATCTATGTGATCTGTGCAAAGGCTAATAACCTCCTAAGCTGAGATGTTGCAACTATGGTGGGGTTGATGCAAGGTTTAGATGAGCTTTCCACAGAAATTCCTGACACAGTTGGAACTTTGAAGACACCACCAGTACAGATAAGGCTCAAAGAAGGGGCTGTACCATATGCTATTCACACTGCCAGAACAATATCAGTTCCACTGCTACCCAAAATAAAGGCAGAACTGGATAGAATGGTTCACTGTGGAGTCATAGAACCTATCACAGAACCTACTGATTGGTGTGTGCCAATGGTTCCAATACCAAAAAAGGATGGAACAGTACGCATTTGTGGATCTAAAACAACTAAATAAAGCTGTCAAGCAGGAAAAGTACATTCTTCCTACTATGGATGATATCCTGCCACAGTTAGCTGGTGCCCTCGTATTTTCATTGCTTGATGCTGCAAGTGGATTCTGGCAGATCCGCCTACCTGCCGACACTGCTAAATTCACCACTCCGTTTGGGAGATACTTCTTCTAGAGATTGCCATTTGGAATTTCAAATGCACCTGAACTGTTCCAGAGAGAAATGTCGGAGCTGTTGCAACACTTGGAAGGTGTTTCAGTGTTCATGGACGATATGTTGGTTTATGGTGCCACAATGGCAGAACATGATGAAAGATTGGCCAAAGACTTAGCAACAAACAGTAAAGGCAGCAGGGTTAAAACTCAACAACAGCAAATGCATCTTACACCAGAAAGACCTTCCATATCTTGGACACTGCATAAATGAGCATGGTGTGAGTCCAGATCCTAAGAAGTAGAAGCCATTTCTGCAATCAAATCTCTAGACTCCATCACAGGACTGAAAAGATTTTTGGGCATGGTACATTATTTAGGATGCTTCTTGCCAAATTTGGCAGAGAAACTACACCCATTAAATACACTTTTGAAAGCAGACAGCACATGGTACTGGGGTCCAAGCCAAGAAAAGGCCTTCTCAACAGTGAAAAAAACTCTTAACAGAGGCTCCAGTACTTGCTTACTATGAAGTTAATCTGCAGACCATAGTGAGTGCTGATGCCAGCAGTTATGGCCTGGGAGGAGTACTACTCCAAAATCATGATGGAGAGTTGAAACCAGTGGCCTACTGCCCAAGAACGCTCACAGAAGCTGAGACCCGATACACTCAGACAGAAAAGGAGCGCCTCGCTCTGCCTGCCTCAAAGCAGGAGCCAAGGGAAAAAACCTCTCTTGTCAAGATGTCCTTAAAGTTGTTTTTTTTAAAAGATGTTTTGCTTTTATATGTTTTAAAGTCTTTTGCTTTTTAGAGAGCTTTCAGTGTTTTTGTTTTTGCCCTGGGTTCCTTCTGGGAGGAAGGGTGCGATATAAATTTAACAAACAAACAAACAAACAAACAAAAGGAATGTCTAGCTGCTGCTTGGGCTTGGGAAAAATTCTCAAAATATCTCTATGGGCGAGAATCATTTACACTCTGAACAGACCATATACCCTTGGTACCGCTGATAAATTGCAAATACCTGGATCGAGTACCAATACAATGTCAGTGACTCCTTTTACACATGATGAGGTATAATCCTCAAGCAGAATACAGATAAGGCAAGACTCTTGTTGTAGCAGACACACTGTCAAGAAATCCACTGGAAACTCCAGACCCTAAAACAACCCAGTTAGTTAGTTGAGGAACTAAAAGTGTGTGTAAATCTTCTACAAGCTTCTGCTTCTGTGTTGGAATTGCTTTCTAATATGTTTTTAAACCTTATTTTAAAACAATATGTTTTTTAACCTTTTTTTAAAAAAAAAGTCTTCAAAGCTTTTAAAAAATGTTTTTAAAGTTGTTGTGTTTTAATGTATTTTAATGTCTGTTTTTATGATGTTTTAAAGTGTTTTAGAGCTTATGTTTGCCGCCCTGGGCTCCTGCTTGGAGGAAAGGCGGGATCTAAACCAAATAATAAATAAATAAGCTTCTAAACCAATATCTACCACACTCTTTCAACGCATTCAAGCAGCTACCAGCACTGACCCACACCTTTCAGTGATGCTGAAATTTGTCAGAACTGGTTGGCTATTGTACATGTCTGAAGTGACAACTAATTTTAAAACTTTCTTTGCAGAAAAGGGAAGTCTTACAGAGTTGGAAGGAACAGTCCTGTTTGGTGATAGAATTGTCATTCCTGCTACAATGCGACAGGAAATGTTGGGGAAACTCCATGAAGGTAATAAAGGAATCAATAAGTGCAGAGAACATGCAAGAATGGCTGTTTGGTGGTCACAAATAGGGCAAGACCTCAAGGCATTAATAGCAAACTGTGAATTGTGCTAGACAAATAAACCTTCACAACGGAAGGAACCACTCATTACACTCCATTGCCAGATAGACCATGGGAGAGAGTGGGACCAGACATCTGTGAGTTACAAGGACAAAAATACTTAGTCACAATAGACTATTTCTCCAGATACATAGAGATTGCATACATGCCTGATTCAACAAGCTCTACTGTTATCAGTTATCTGGAGAATATCTTTGGTAGATGAGGATGCCCAAATGAACTAGTAACAGATCATGGACCGCAATTTGCAGGGAAAGAGTTTACTTTGTTTGCAAAGAAATATTACTTTTGTCACATTACAGCCAGTCCCCATTACCCACAAGCCAATGGGAAAGCAGAGAGAGCAGTACAAACAGCAAAGCGAATATTATGTCGGGAAGATCCCTTCCTAGCACTGCTAAGCTACAGAGCAACACCTATCAACACAGCGAAGTGAAGTCCTGCACAACTGATAACGGGAAGACAAATAAGAACACTAATTCCAACCTTAGAAGCAAATTTGTATCCTAAGTGGCCTGATTTGGGAAAAGTCAGTGTCACAGACAACATGGCTAAAAGAAACTACAAATATTACTACAACATATGTTATAGAGTGAAGATACTTCCAAAATTACAACCTGGTTCACAAGTAAGATTGAAACTGGACAACCAGAAAGAATGTCTGAACCAGCAACAGTCCAGAGCCAAAGTCAAACTCCAAGATCTTATGTTGTCACTACCAACAATGGACATTCCAAAGGAACGGAACACATCTACAGTTAGTTCCCAAACCACAATCAATTTCACAACAAAGTGGGAATTCAGAGGCAGAAATACCAGAAGAGCAGAATTTATTGCCAGAACAATCTCAAGACTGAGAACAAGGAACTAATTCTTGTGAGCAAGCATCATCTGCCAAAGATAGCCTAACTCTTGAGAGTCCAAAGAGAGTGACATCCAGAGGAAGAGTAATTCGAAAACCAGAACATTATAGAGACTAAATGTTATTCTACACAATATTGGCTGATAGAAAAAAACCCACACAAAATAATTTAGAACTCAAAGAAAGGGAAATGTAGTGAAATGTGTTATGTTAGATGCTCAGCAAAGGAAGAGTTAACTTTCTCTAGAGGGTATTACATACCCTAGGGGGAGCTAGACTGATTTAGTTATTGGAGTTGTGTCAGTGTTGTGTGTGCTGGGTGAGACCTAGCCTAGAACAAGTTCAAATATTTTACTGTTTAAGAATTATTAAATGAAGAAGCTCTATTTTATCCTTGGTCTTACCCTGATCAATGTAACACAAACTGCCAAGGTTTAGGCAGGAAAAACAGAATAGCATCTGAGGTTGAATGGACCATTATGTGCAAGCCAAGTGGTATGGAAAACTGAACTCTTCTGAAGCTGTGTATACCTTAAACCAATATACTGAAAACCTTACAAAATAGAGGCAAATATGCCTTTTCAATGGCTCAGGATAGAGCCTCCTGAAACTATAAAAAAGGACAAGCTCATATTTCAGTTTCATCCACCAGGATAACTAACCACCATCCTCTAGAGGAGGCACTCAAGCTCCTATAAGGTAATCATCTGAATTTACTCCAAACTGTAGCTATTGAGAGCCAACTGCTCTTATTAATAATACCACATATAAGTATTGCAGAGCCTTCTGCTGGAGTGGGGGTAATAACCTTCTGAATCTTCAAGAAAAAACTTGAGGGATTTCCATTTATTATACAACCACAAGAGTGGCCGTATACTATAGTCAGTAGGGATTTTTTGCGTTCTACCATGTTAAATGAAAATACCCACACACACACCTTTCTGGTGCTTTGTATAGTCCCACTTCAAAACAAAAACTTACAAGTCTTATACTGTTGGATTCAGAATTGCTTGCTCTACAACTCTGAAAGTTTTCTTGGTGATACACACACACACCCCACGGAGAATCCACAGGTTAAAGTGAAAAACGGGAGAGAGAAAAACAAGAAGCTGTTTGGACTTTTTTCTTGAGAAGTTCTCATAATCTGTTGTCGTTCATTAAAACTCAGAGATGACTGTAAGGTATCTCTAATCAAATCCCTGAGCTTGCCCCAAACATAGACCTTCATCTTCAGTAGGTTTAAAGTAAAAAAAAGGCATGGTTTGTGTTTAATTAATACATTAAAAATGCATTACCGTGGGTGATAATGTCACACAGGCGCAGTAGAAACCAGGAGTTCTTTCGTTTCACTCCTCCTCCCCCTCCCCTTCCAGTTACTTGGAGGAAGCAGGGGAAGTATTCTGCTCCTGTGATTGGTGGGCTACAGACATGTGACTCACACTGGCCTTCTGGTCAGTGTTGCTCTTCCCTCGTGCTCTGTGTAAGGAAGCACAAGGGAGGAAATGGACAGCCAGACAGTTAGGAGAGAGAGAGAGAGAGAGAGAGAGAGAGAGATGGACGGTGGAGGGAGAAAGCCACAGGGCAAGGATGACAGAGAAGGCAGCAGCAGAATGGAGGTGAGTGATGGTGATGTGTGTGTGTTTGTGTTCCCACCCCCGCTGTTTCCCGCAGCCTGCTCTTTCCGCTGGATCGATTGCCCTGCCACCCCCACCCCATCCTTAAATGGATTTATAAATGACAAACGCTCAAATACTTTTTGTTTGAAGTGTGTGTGGCTGTTTGACCTGTGCTCATAACATTGCTGTAGTTATTTTGAGATTTGATGTGACTCTTTGTTTTTAACACTTTAATCTTGAATTTTGCTCTTGGTTGTTTAATCTTAAATCTCACTCACTCACTCACTCTCTGAAATTAGTCCTGTGTTGAAGCCCTCATATGAAATTAGTGCTGTGTTGGCCACTGCCTCCCACTTTTGTGAAAGCCTTTGCTGTACAGGGAAGAGGCATTTTCCTCTTCATCTTTTGCAGAGAACAGAAGGTCTTCATCAAACATTTGCAGGGGCATCAAACATTTCCAGTTAGTGTAATACCATATTACACTAATGAGGTGGCCAAGTGGTTTTTCTGTTTGTGACCAGTAGTGCAGTAGCAAATTAAAAAGTGTAGGGTCTCTTCATGATAGTCACAGCCATGCCCCTCCTTTTTTTGCTGCTGGGTTGAGAATAAGATCCTTTTTAATGCCTTCACCTATAACAATAGACATTGCTAGCTCAGTACTGACTGACAAGGTTTCAGATAAGCATCTGTCCCAGCCCTAACTGGAGATGCTGGGTATTGAATGTGGGAACTTTTGCATGCAAAGCATGTTCTCCGCCACTAAGCCATGACCCTCTTGTAAAAGTAAAGGCATTCTTGATGGTAATATAACATTTAAAATACACTGCTGAACTATTTCTGTTACTGCTGGTGCTAACTTGCACAGGATCCCATCTCTTACCTCCCGGATTAAAAAGCAGGGAAATTCACTAATAGGCAAAAAACCTTGCCGTTTAAGAATGTACCTATAGCCCACAGATATTTCTATCAAACTTTAAAAAGCAGGGAAATTGGGCAGCTATAGTGAATGCATGAGGGGAGCAGGAGACCTGAACTCCTCTCTGAGATATTGTACTGCCCTACAAATTGGTCAAAATGCAAACACAATTTGGGTTGGTCTTTCACAGTTCAATCCACTTGCTGTGTAGCTTGAAAGAATTTGGTAACATGTGCCTCTGAGCATATGGTGAGTGGTGGCAACACCTGCAATCAGCCCAAAGAATAGAAAGAAGACATGTGCTGTGCTGATCTTGTTTTAGCAGGGAGGAAGCAACATTATTAAGACAGTTGATATAGTTCAGATGGTCACTTTGAATATGTCTGATTTCCTTTGCAATTTTAGTGAAGTTTCGTATAGGAAATCATTTTCTTTTGTTTCTATTTCTGTGAATATGTGAAGTACAGCAACACTTTGCAAAATTTACACTAAAAAAACACCAAACATAATAATGGCACTGACTTCTGCAGAATAGTCTCCAGTGGACCTCAGGAGTGTGTCATTTGCACAAGATGAAACAGTGGGAGGTGAAACATATTCTAGCAAAATGCTAGGTGTGCTCTATGTTTTTAATTGACTGTGCCCACCTTGCCTTAAGTGAAGTGGTTTAAACATAGCAGGCTGAAAACATGCATCCTCTTTTTCCCAACAGCTAGAGTCATTGCTGAAGGAGCAACATATTGGAATCAGTCTGATTTTACATCAAACTACAGTTTCAGATTCTACTGCTAATGCACCCAAAATAGAAATAGAACATAACCTCCAATTTGAAACACAAATATGACACTGACCAATAAAAAGGCTTTGAAATTAATAAAAAGAAATTTGACACAGATTTCTAGGATGAATAATGAGGAAAATAAAATTTTCTCGTTTAGATTCTCTGTAGAAACAGTAGTAACACAGAAAAGAAGCAAAGTAAGAAGAACACCAACAAACATACAAAAATATAATTATCTTTGGAGATGGCAGGTGTTGCCACCACTCACCATATGCTCAGAGGCACATGTTACCAAATTCTTCCAAGCTACACAGCAAGTGGATTGGACTGTGAAAGACCAACCCAAATTGTGTTTGCATTTTGACCAATTTGTAGGGCAGTCCAATACCTCAGAGAGGAGTTCAGGTCTCCTGCTCCCCTGGTGCATTCACTATAGCTGTCCAATTGCCCTGCTTTTTAAAGTTTGATAGAAATATCTGTGGGCTATAGGTACATTCTTAAACCGCAAGGTTTTTTGCCTATTAGTGAATATACTTACAGACGGTGGTCCCTAGAGGAACCAACAGGCTCTTCTGCTGTTGCCCTGGAAACACTTCCTGGGCCCTGACCTTTTAGGCCTCGAGGAGAAAGAGTCAGCTCTCTAAAATGTATTGAATTTTGGAGCAACCAGTTGCAAAGCATTTTAACATTGAGGGTCACAGCCTGTTGGACTTTTCCATAACAGCGATAGAGATGCCAGCAGATCCAGCAGCATTAACCAAAAGGGAGAACTTTTGGATATACTCTCTGGACACATTGGCACTAGGGTTGCCAGGTCGGAACCATCCAAAAACCTGAGAAAATGGGGGCGGGCCCTATTGACGTCACGGGACAGGCCCTAATGACATCACAGGGCGGGCCCTAGTGACATCATTAAGCATGATACATTAAGTATTAACCACAGTTGCTTGGAGCATACCATTCAAAAAAAAATTCTCTGGAGATTAAAATAGAAATCTTACCTAAAATAGGGTGTTCCCAGGTCCATCTGAAGTGACAAGGTCATTCCTTCTCACAAGCTTAGGGAGCATGGATGCAAAATGGAAATGGACTGCCTTCAAGTTGATCCCAGATAGGGTCTTCATGGTAAGCAGTATTCAGATAGAGGTGGTTTACTATTGCCTTCCTCTGAGTCTGAGAGGCAGTGACTGGCCCAAGGTCACCCAGTGAGCTTCATGGCTGTGTGGAGATTCAAACCCTGGTCTGCCAGGTCACAGTTCAACACCTTTAGGGAACATTTAATCTAGCTTACTTGCTTCTGGCAAGAAGGGCTTACATGCCCTCAGGCCAGGCCATTATTGGAAGAAAGGAGCTTAGTGTTGCAGAGATGTTAGATGGGAGCACAGATGGATGCCCCTGAAGGCAGCAACTGTAAACATGCTTATTAAGGAACTAAGCCCCATAGAACTCAATAGGACTTACTTCTGAGTAGATATGGTTACAGCCATGTTAAGGACAAGGGAGGGCATTCTAGGCAAGCGGCAACTGCCTGTCAGGATTGTGCTGTTGCTAAGACTTGACTGGGGATCATCCACAAAGTTATCCATAAGGCACTGCAACTTTATGTGTTGGCTGGCTACTGCAGTGGGTGTCTCCTAATATTTATGGCCATACAAGCAGGGTGAGTGTAGGCAGCAATTGCCTTTCTACTTTACGAGGCCTTATATAGGACTGACAGGTAGCAGGAGAGAGGGGAGGACCAGAAAAAGAAAAAGAACAAAAATAAAAATAAAGGAAGAGAGCGCCTCCTCCTAAGCAATAAGCATGTGCACTGTGCAGAGCGCCTGCCTCCGTTTCCCCCTGAAGCCGCCCCACCCAGCCTCGACGCCAGGGCCTTCTGGGCCAGGCAACCTTGGTGATCTCTGGGCCGCTTCAGCCCCGGGGCACCTCTCTGCCCTCCCCCCCCCAAGAAAAATCAACTCATTTGAAATGTGGTGTTGCAGGAGAGCTTTGCGGATACCATGGTCTGCAAAACAGAATAATTGGGTGTCAGAACAAATTAAACCAGAACTATCACTAGAAGCTAAAATGATGAAACTGAGGTTAACATACTTTGGACACATAATGAGAAGACAGGATTCACTAGAAAAGATAATAATGCTGGGAAAAACAGAAGGAAGTAGAAAAAGAGGAAGGCCAAACAAGAGATGGATTGATTCCATAAAGGAAGCCACAGACCTGAACTTACAAGATCTGAACAGGGTGGTTCATGACAGATGCTCTTGGAGGTCACTGATTCGTAGGGTCACCATAAGTCGTAGTCAACTTGGAGACACATAACAACAACAAATAGCTCCCAAATATCTCCCAAATGTGTCCCTTGCTTCTGATTGCATGGGACAAGAGAGTATGTGACCTATAGCTGTTCATTCACACAATATGCCACCATGGTTTAGCATTACATCTGAACATAACTACTCTGTCTTCAACAGCAGCCAAACAAATTACTTCAAATGCCCATAAGCAAATCAGGATGTGCCAACCAGAAGTATACAGCCTCTGAATGTAGATTCCATTTAGCTATCATGTGCTTGATACACATAATCCTTCATAGATGCATCTTTTTTTTTTAAGCCATCCAAATTAGTGGCCATCCAGCCCTGAATTCTTTAACTTGATTGCATGTTGTACAAAAAGACACTTTATTTTCTTTCTACTTCTAACCAGAGATGTAGTCATCCGGGGTTGTGGGGGGGTCATAGACCCCTTACTTTTTTGGGACCAGGGTCCCAGCCAGATTCCTATATATGTGTCAATCAGCATGAAAGGGGGGCACACTAGCCACTGAGTCGAGTCATTGTCCTTTTATGATGATTGGAGCCAACAGAGTGAAAGAAAGTGAGCCAGGCCCGGAGAAGACTCTTCTCAATGGCTAACATGCAACCCCCCTTATTAGCTCCAAGTGACATCTATTGTAGTGAAGTGCGGACTTGGAGATGACAAGGAGAACAAGGAAGATGAGAGAAGGTGGAAAGTGGGCATAGCTGTGAGAGGGCATGGAGTCACTATTATGAAGAGACCCTGCACTTTTGAATTTGCCACTATTTGCGGTTGCTAGGAGATGGCATCCGAGCAGCCTGGCAGCCTCAGCAGGAGCCGTGAAGAGGTGGTGGCAGTGGAGGCCAGGCTGGGCTGGCTCCTTCTTAGCCCCGGAGCCGATTCCCCTGCTCCTGAAAGGACGCCCGCTTCACCCTTCATGCTGTGGGTGACGCTGGGCAGCAGCGGCCGCGATGGGGCCCCTCAGGCAGAGACGCTGCGGCTGCCGCCGCCACTGCTGAGCCCCATTGAGGCCGCTCCCGCCCAGTGGCGCCCACAGCATGAGGGGTGAAGCGGGTGTCCTTTCTGGAGCAGCGGAACCGGCTCCGGGGCTGAGAAGGAGCCGGCCCGGTCCGGCCTGGCCTCCACTGCCACCGCCTCTTCACGGCTCCTGCTGAGGCTGCCAGGCCGCTCGGATGCTGTCTCCTAGCAACCACTCCCGAGACAGCGCCCAAATGGTCTGGCAGCCAATCAATGTCTTAGGGCTGTTTCTCGAACTATTGGCACCATGTGGAGGCTGCGATGCAGCAATAATTAAAATGTGTGTGGTGGTAAAAATTACAGAAAGTGTCCCTTCCCAAAGCTCAAATTCAACTTATCGGAACTGAGCAAGCTACATCTACAAATTATTCCACCTGTCACATTTTTGTTTATTGGGTCCAGAGGAGATAAGACATGTCTTACTAACTAGTATCGGGGCTTAATTCAGGTGGGGAAATCCTTTGCCTTCCCCGGCAACACACAGTGATAGTAAAGATGAACATTCCTGTACAGAGTGCCCTTTTTAACCACAGTGAAACTAGCTAGCTGCCTCCTAGATTAGTAAGGAAAAACTTTCAAGGATGTTGAACCCTGCCACTTCTCATTGTATGAGAGCACAATGTCTGCTTAGAATGCACACTTCCATTAAAAGATTTTTTGTGCTTTTAAACTTGGAAGAGATCCAGGGGCTAGATGACAATCAAAGAATCTCAGCTTTTCATAAATGGGAGTTAAAATCTGGTTGACTTTTGTTGAATCTTCAGAAGAAAATTATTTAAGTGGTAGTATGGCTAACATCGATTCCCCTTGATGTTTGCTACCTCAAGTGCTTTTCAAAACAATTACCATTATTATGAGTGGAGAGTCCTTCCTTGTACTTACATAAATGAGTATTTACATAGTGCAGTTGGGAATAAACTACACAGTATATTCTGACTTGTTTCAAATTTTAGAGGCCTAGGTTTAAATTCCATTCTCAATTGTCTGGTTTAATCACTACTTAATTTTACTTTTTAAGCAATGCAGTGCAGTGTAAGCTCATCTTTTTCACTTTTAACTATGAGTACCCGAAACTCAAAAAAAGCCAAGATTCTTCTACTTTTGACCAGCAATCTTCCCACAGTGTGTGCACCTGTGTGTGTAGAGGGAGCATGTGTGCAGCTAGAGGAGTTCCCCCCTTAGTTTTACTGTAGCTGATCACCCAGCATAACAAGCAAAGTAATTTTAAATAGAAAAGTGGCATGTCCTACTAGGTAATCAGTTGGAAGTAATCATCCAACATACCTTTGGTTGTACATGTTTCTCCTCTACCTGCACTTCATCTGGTTGAGATGGCAGTCCTGGCAATTTTAAAGTTTGTAAGACCCATAGCATTTGAAGCGGGAATTCCACACTTTGCATTGTTTATACTCAGCAGTGGTGGCGGCGACCGCAGCGTCTCTGCCTAAGGGGCCCCATCGCGGCCGTTCCTGCCCAGCGGCGCCCACAGCATGAGGAGTGAAGCGGGCGTCCTTTCCGGAGCAGGGAAACTGGCTCCGGGGCTAAGAAGGAGCCGGCCCAGCCTGGCCTCCACTGCCACTGCCTCTTCACGGCTCCTGCTGAGGCTGCCAGGCCGCTCGGACACTGTCTCGGGAGCGGTTGCTAGGAGACGGTGTCCGAGCAGCCTGGCAGCCTCAGCAGGAGCCGTGAAGAGGTGGTGGCAGTGGAGGCCAGGCCAGGCCGGGCCAGCTCCTTCTTGGCCCCGGAGCCGGTTCCCCTGCTCCTGAAAGGACGCCTGCTTCACCCCTCATGCTGTGGGCGCCGCTGGGTGGGAGCGGCCAGGATGGGCCCCCCCAGGCAGAGACGCTGCGGCCGCCACCGCCACTGTTGAGCTCCATCATGGCCGCTCCTGCCCAGCGGTGCCCACAGCATGAGGAGTGAAGCGGGCGTCCTTTCCTGAGCAGGGGAACCGGCTCCGGGGCTAAGAAGGAGATGGCCCAGCCTGGCCTCCACTGCCACCGCCTCTTCACGGCTGCTGCTGAGGCTGCCAGGCCGCTCAGACGCTGTCTCGGGAGCGGTTGCTAGGAGATGGCGTCTGAGCGGCCTGGCAGCCTCAGCAGGAGCCATGAAGAGGCGGTGGCAGTGGAGGCCAGGCCGGGCCGGCTCCTTCTCGGCCCCGCAGCCGGTTCCCCTGCTCCGGAAAGGACGCCCGCTTCACCCCTCATGCTGTGGGTGCCTCTGGGCAGGAGTGGACGCGATGGGGCTCAGCAGTGGTGGCGGTGGCCGCAGTGTCTCTGCCTGGGGGGATAGCTCAGGTCTGCACCCCCCCAGCACCGCCCCAGTGACGCCACTGCCCAGAGGCCCCCAGGCCAGGCGGCTGCAGGCTCCGCTCCAGGACCCCCACCTGCGGCTTTGTGGTTGGCGGGGTGGCTGCTGCGGCTGTCTGCTCGGCAGCGGGCAGGGGCTGCTGCTGGGGGGTCCCTGTGGGGGTGGTGGCTGGACGGGCTTGGTGGCGGTCCGAAGGCCTCGCTTGGGTCAGGTGGAGGAACATCATTGTCGTCCTCTGTCTTCTTGAGGCAACTGCAGACGCTGCTTCCTCCTTCTGCTCCTGCGCCTCACTGGGAAAAAGCGGGCAGGCGGGAAGATGCTGCTTCCTCCTCCTGCACCTGCGCCTGCCTGGGAAAAGGCGGGCGGGCGGGAAGAGCCTTCAGCAGCATACGCATGCATGAATCACGCATGCATGAATCACGCATGCGTGGCTGGGGGAGGCGCTTGAGAACCGGAGATCTACCTATTTAGCGTAAATATGGCCGGAGGCCGGAGAGGACCCCCTCATGCCGGAGAGGACCCCCTCATGCCGGAGACTCCGGCTGAAAACCGGAGATCTGGCAACCCTAATTGGCACCACATGGCCTGAACCTGGAGGCCAGTACCACCGCTACTTAGCTTCTGCAAATGAAGCCCCTCTGAACATTCCATCCTCAAAGCTCTGTAACTGCCACCTTGGTAACAGCATTTGTATGTTAGCAGCTGATGAAGGCGGAAGCTGAAACGTTTTGTTAATACGATAAAAACCTCTGTTTTGTTAATCACAATTCCGTTCATATATTGTTATGTGAATAATGGAATCCTTATAGGGATCCAGAGCAAGCTTGAGTGATGTTCTGTATGTTGCTTTCAAAACTGTCCATCTTTATACCAAAGCAACTCGCATCCAACGAGGATCCAGTCTTTTGCATTCAAGTTCTCCATCATGCACAACAACAACCCAAGGTATGCAATGTGTTTACAAGAGAAATTACAAAATGCCAACTTACTATAGAGCATCTTAAAGTATATAAGACCTTAAACATTATCCCACGAGGCCTTGAGATCTATAAACCAATTTATATTCTAGAAAGTATCCCTTTATGTCTAAATTGGCACATAGAGAAACATCAGCTGAGCATATACCTTATTTCTATGATTATAAAGCAGAATCTTTTGAAAATCAAGGCCTTGAAACAAGCACTACAGCAGGAATTAATGTTTCAAAGAAACATTCTAACACCATACGACTATGAACGTCTCCTGTATCTGCTCCATAAAACAGAACAGACAACTTTTATCTATGTCCTTGCCACCAAAAAGAAAAAACTCAAAAAGGATATTCTAAGATAGCATCTTCCTCTTATTCCATCCAATTCAATAACACAGGGTTCCATTTATAAAGAAATATTTTCATGTACTACAAGAGCAAAAGCTAACCACAAGAAAAAGAAAAACAGGAGATTCAAAAGAGTTACGCCAAAAACTTCCACATGTATAACGAGATCACCTGACATAACTTACAGAAATTACTCCACAACAATAATAGATCTCACTGCAGGCAAAATGTCTAGGCTTCTGTCAAAAAGCCTCAACTTCTGCCCAACACCTAGAGAGCACAATATAGCACAGATGAAATGTGACATCAAAGCATTTGAAAGGAGATGCAGATTGGCTGAATTTTTTTATGATGACTCTAAGAACAACATAGACCTCTACAATAGAGATCCCCTGCTACAGTTTCTGCCACCTAAAACTTGGACACCAAACATTAACAGGAATCCAGTCCTAGAAACCTTTCTCTTATCAGTAAACAGAATCATCAACAACCACACACCAACTCCTACTCACGAGAACCTTTCAAAAGAAGAAAGAATAGCCCTAAGGAACCTTCAGATGAGAAGGGATGTTGTCATCAAGCCTGCAGATAAGGGTGGTGCTGTTGTGGTACTTAACACTACAGACTATATAGCAGAAGGTCAAAGACAACTAAAGGATGAAACAACATATAGACTTCTTGACAAAGACATCACCACAGATCTCAATACTCGTATCATTACATCTATACAAAACTTTGCTAGTAGGAAACTTCTTAAAGAGGAGACTGCTGATCTCCTTGTTAATCCAAATCCCACCCCTGGAAGGTTTTACATGCTGCCTAAAATCCACAAAGCCAACAATCCTGGTCGCCCAATTGTCTCAGGTAACAACACAGCTACTGAAAGGATTTCTGTGTACATTGACTTAAAGTTACAAAACATGGTGCAAAACCTCCCATCATATATCAAAGACACAAGGACTTCTTGCTTAAAATTGAGTCTTTAAACAAGCAGTATCAATTCAACAACAATACTATACTAGCTACTTTAGATGTAACATCTCTTTACACCAATATACCACATAATGACGGGATTCAGGCTTTAGATGAGTTCCTTAACACCAGAGATACGAACAATCCTCTAACAGAGGTTCTCACAACTTTAGCTACACTAGTTCTGACTTGCAACAACTTTACATTTAATGGAGAACACTACCTGCAACTACAAGGCACAGCTATGGGGACTCGCATGGCTCCATCATATGTGAATCTCTTCATGGGTAAACTGGAATAGGAGATCCTCAAAAAGGCCATCAACAAACCACTTATATGGTGGCAATACATTGATTATATCTTTATGGTCTGGACAAATGGTAAAGAGAGCAATTTAAAATTAGAACAATTTAAAAATTACATCAACTCTATCCATCCATCTATAAAGTTTACATTTAATAGTACAAATTACAATCTGCAGATCCCTTTTCTGGATGTCCTTCTCACCATTGAAAACAACAAAATAGCCACTGATCTCTACAGCAAATCCACTGATGCCTACACCTATTTAAACTGGAAATCCTGCCATCCTAAGCATATAAAGAAAAACATTGTATATAGCTTAGCTCTTAGAATCAAACTTATTTGCAACACTGAAGATAAATACCAGAGAAGGATCAGTGAACTTAAAGAACACCTTATTCTAAGAGGATATTCTCCACATATCAGTTGCAACATCCACCTAGCCTCCACTCTGTCCAGAGAAAACCTCCTCCATCATACTGAGGTGTCAAAGAGCAGAGAGCAACGGATTCCATTTGTGGTAGATTTCCATCCAGCATCTCCTATCACCGAGCAATCAGGGAGAGGTACCCATTGCTGGCAAACTCTGAACATCTTACTAGAGCCATCAGCAGGCCTCCTGTTATAGCATTTTGCCAACCTCCTAATTTGCGCAGACTGTTGGTGAGAGCTGTGATTAAGCCACCTATCACCAATCCAGGGTCTCATCCTTGTCACTCCAAACGCTGCATCATCTGTGTGTACCTCAGGGAGACAGCCACTTTTACAAGCACTAGGACAGGCAGGACATATTACATTGAACAGAACATCACCTGCAGGTCCTGCAATATAGTTTACATCATCGAATGCAAAAGACCAGGATGTCATATCCAATACGTAGGAAAGACCACAACTGACGCACGCGCTTCAAGAACCACAAGTCGGCAATTTTGACAAAAAAAGTGGAGCAACCAGTTGCAAAGCATTTTAACATCGAGGGTCACAGCCTGTTGGACGTTTCCATTACAGCGATAGAGATGCCAGCAGATCCAGCAGTATTGACTAAAAGGGAGAACTTTTGGATTTACTCTCTGGACACATTGGCACCACATGGCCTGAACCTGGAGACAGTACCACCACTACTTAGCTTCTGCAAATGAAGCCCCTCTGAGCATTCCATCCTCAAAGCTCTATAACTGCCACCTTGGCAACAGCATTTGTATGTTAGCAGCTGATGAAGGCGGAAGCTGAAACGTTTTGTTAATACAATAAAAACCTCTGTTTTGTTAATCACAGTTACATTCATATATATATATATATATATATATATATTATATTGTATTTTTGATTTTGTGACTTGAAAGCAGTACATTTACATTTTGCAACCTGCCCTGTGACCTATTGGTGAAGGTCAGGCAATAAATATAAATAATAATAATGGGAAACAATTTTCTAGCACCTTCAGGGAACAAGGCAGGAAAACTCCTCAGCTAGGGCCTACCCCCATTTCTCTGCCCAGATTACTCATATCCCTGTCTGTTCTGAGGAGAAAAGGGCTAACCTTTACACTGAAACAAACCTGGAACACATATAAGACTCCTCCCCAGATATCTCACCCTTTTTGTTTCTGAAGGAGAAGGGAACAAACACGGCCAACCTGAAGGCTGACAAGGTTTGAGGGAATGGTTTTGTGTTACCCCTCCGCAGAGAGTAAACACACTGGGCCTTCATATAACTACAATGACATGATATATGACCCTTCTCCAGTGAGTACACTACAGCCCCATGCCTTGACCTAAACCCTTGGCATCAGGGCTAGAACAGAAGGAAGAAGGGATACATTGCCATCTATAGTGGGTTCTAACTTTAGGCATCACAAACTTGAGTGATTAACACAATCTCCCCAAATCTTGATCAGCACCCTTTGCTCCGGCTGACAAACTCTGGGTAAAGGGACCCCACATCAGCCATCAAGGCAGAACCAAGGGAAAACTAGACCAAAAACTTCATGGAAAGAACTCAAACAGTATTGAAGGGTTATAAGAAAAATAAAAAGCACTGTAGGCTGTTTGGCAGGAGCAAAAGGGAACATTTTTATTTTATTTAAGCACCTTAAGCCAGGAACTCCTCCTGTGACGCTTGGAGCCGATTTTGTGCCTGCCCTTGGACCTATGGCTCCTTTTGTGCACAGACCTCTGGGGCTTAGCAGTGCCAGCTGCCAACAAGGAGCCTTGAATCTCTGAAGAGATGCAGGAATGCACCCATGACAAGAACCTAGGAAACTCCCTCTCAGAAGGAAAGGAAAATAGTGGCAAATATTCACAAGTAGTGCTGGCCCCCTCACTGTGCTGACCTAGTGAGGGAGAAACCACACTATGCTGACCAACAACACTGGGGAGAGACTGGAATCTGAAACTTCCCCTTCCCTGTGGCCACCATGCTGGTGTGCAGAGGTACTGGCTGGAGAAATCATAATCAAAGCCAGTGCTTGCAACAATCAAGAGGGAAAGGTATGCTCCACTCAAGAGCAAGGAGGAGTATGTCTTTTTTTTAATTACCCCTGAAGACGGGGGAACAATGAGCATGCTCCAGTCAAGAACAATGAGGGAGTCTGCTCTTTATTTTATTTGCTTATTTACCCTCTGGGCACCAAGCCAATGAAAAAAGGGGGGAAACCGGGGAAACAGATGAATCCACTGGGTTCCCAGAGGGTGTGGAAAACCTGTCCCCCCACTGGCCAGTCTAATGAGAAAAAAGGGTCCCAGCTGCTGGAGGGTGTTCAGGCTGCTAAATGCAAAATGGCACTCCCACCTTTTTCTGTGGGGAATAATAGAGGTCTGCTCTGCAGTAAACAGACCGAAAGAAAAAAATGTTCTGAACGCTGCCTAGAAGTGGCCGGAATCGCCAGAGCAAGTACTCTCTGTAAAACAGAGCCTGAACTTTTTACCTCTCTTGCTAGTGTTGAAATAGAATACTTGATTACTTATTCATGTACCCTGTTTGTGCCAAGAAAAACAGAGAAACTACAGGGGGAAAATGGGCAGGCAGATGAATCCGCTGGATTCCTGTAGGGTGCAGAAAAATCTGTCCACACTATAAAATGGCCAGACTGAGGAGAAAGAGCTAAGGAGAAATGGGCAGGCAGATGAATCCGCTGAGTTCCCATAAGGTGAGGAAAAATCTGTCCCCGCTATAAAATGGCCAGACTGAGGAGACTGGGGAGAGTGTTCTTGCACTCGGGTCCTGCTTGCGGGCTTCCCCCAGGCACCTGGTTGGCCACTGTGAGAACAGGATGCTGGACTAGATGGGCCACTGGCCTGATCCAGCAGGCTCTTCTTATGTTCTTAAAGAGCTAAGGAGAAATGGGCAGGCAGATGAATCCGCTGAGTTCCCATAAGGTGAGGAAAAATCTGTCCCCGCTATAAACTGGCTAGACTGAGGAAAAAGAGCAGCCACCGCCATTGCTAGAGGGTTACCAGCACGCATAACTGCAAAATCAAAATGGCACTCCCGCCTTTTCCTGAGGAGGCTAATTTTTGCCTCCCTCTGCTCTTAAAAACATTTAAACAAATTATTATTATTATTAGTTTATTTATACCACGCCTTTTGGCCAAAGGCTCTCAAGGCGGCTTACAAAAAACACAAATATAAAATACAATATAAGAATGCATCAATAAAACAATACAAAATATAATCTGCAAAAATTAAATAACAATACATATAATAGCTCTTAATGGTGACTTTATCTATGGTACAAGTAACTGCATTTTCTGTGTTAAATTCCAGTCTCCTCAAAGCCAGCTGAATTGCATTTGCAATCAGGTCTATAGTTTCATATGTTTGTTGTTGGGAGGGGAATGCAGAGAAGTAGTTCGGAAGGCTACCTATACACGGCTGGACCCGCCAGAGCAAATGCTCTTTGTGAAGCCTTCCCAGCATTCGATCTCAGAGTGATAGACCGCTTGGCCATGGAACGCAGGGCAGACCTTGACAGGCATCAGATTAGGCAGATGACTCTGCCGTGGGAGAAGGGAATTGGCAGCTCCGCAGCAGCAAAGACCCCACAGGCAAATGCAGAAAATGACTAGGTAGGCATGGGGCAGACCCCAGCAACTGCTCCCATCTCCCCTCACAATCTCCTGCACAGGCACTACACTCTACCAAGAAAATTTAAGAACATAAATGTAAAACAAGAAGCAGTCACACACACACTAACAAGAGAAAAGAAGGGGAAGCAAACTCACAACCGGCAAAGGAAAGTCTAAGAGGAATTTAGACATCTTAAGGACCCTACTGTTCACGACCACAGGCAGGGTCAAACTGGAGGGCACGATGTCTCCTCCCCCTGGAAGCGGCGGCAAAGGATTCTGGACCCTGCCTGTCAGTCCAGTGGGAGGCGTCATCCCTACAAGAGAATGTCCTCCACCGTCAACTTTAAGTTAGGAACCATAGTTGCAAATCTTAACAATACAATTTACTCTTCTCTGGACAAATAGTACACCCAACAGCTAATTGAATGGAACCTACTTAAACTACATTTTTTTCTCACATATTCAGCCCAAATTGGACCCCAATCTAGGTGATGACAGCTCAGAGCTTGCTAGAATCCAGTATCTTACTGCTATCTAACTTCCCTACAAGAGAATTGGCCACATTCAACAAGGAAGCACAGAAATATTCCCACATTCAGAAATATATAGCCTGTGCTTCCATCTTTCGAGGTGATTCTGCCTCCAGGAGGCTCAGCAGTTCCAATACTCCACTTCATTCTCTGTGTAACAACAAAATTCTAGTCTAGTATAGTTCATTTCATGTGGATTTAACATATTAGCCTGCAAACACCTTAAGCAAAAAAATAAAACAAAATTAGAATTTTCCAGTGTCAAATGTTTTTTCACAGTAAGGCAAGACATGAATCAATAGAATCATAAAATTTACTTGTCTCTGATAAGATACATGGACAATCTAATAAAAAAATTAAAAGTGTTGCACTTGGATAATTCAGGGGTCTAGTGAGCAGCCAACCCACTTAGTTGACTCCAAGACATTTAGTCTTCAGCAAAATTGCACATTTCCCATCCCAGTTTAGAAAAGAAGCTAAAATGGCACATATAGCTTGCTCACTCACACAAGTGTTTCCAATAAAAAATTCCTACCCAAAATGATCAGCAGAAAAGAAAAATCAAAACCATTGTTTTTGTAAGGATGATGAAATCACATAATTATGCTTTAGTTTTGTTTAACAATGCAAGATTGTTTCATCAAGTTTGGGAAGACATGATAATTGCAATTCAGAGGGCAAGTCTGAGGATGTACTACAGGCTTTAAGTAGTAGCTTGGGGATCTTACTCTTTCATAAAATGTAACCATTGCTACCACGATTCTCCCTTATTAATAGATGAATAAGGGTATCTGCTTGTGTAAGATATAACATTCTGGGGATTTAATTAGGCTTTTGCGTATGTTAAATACCAATAAATTAGAAAGCTTATAATTCTAGCTGATGAATAATCCTATGCATGTTTACTCTGAAGTTGAAAGGAGCTTATTCCCAGGTAAATGACCACAGGACTGCAACCTTAGTCTTTAAAGATGCCACAAATTTCATGTTTTTTGTTGCAACAGATTAACACAGCTATTCCTCTGAAAGCTGTCACATTTTGAAAACTATACTGCAAATTGTTTCAGTAGGCCAACCAAAAATACTCTATTTTAGGTCAAAATGGACATATTTGCATACCAGTTTAAAAGGTTTTTGAAGACAACTAGTATTTATAAATGCACTCTACATGTGGACAGAATAGACTGAAATAATGTTTAATGTTTTTGCAGTTTCCCTAGTCCAATGCAATACAAAATGGCAATTTGCAAGTTGGTAGAATTCCAGCTGATTTACACTTGAGACCGCTGTTTTCATTTTCCTTCCCCCGAATATTAAGCTGCACTACATTTGAATAGACAAGACAAAGGCATTGAGAGTATTCATTTTATTGAGTTGTAAAAAAGGTCATTAACAGTCATTGCATCTTCAAAAATAGCATTTACAAAAGTAAAGCAGTATCAGTACAAAATGCTAGAAAGATTCCTCTTGGTACAAATATGTAAACAAGTTGACAGTTAATTATTACAGATAAGAAAGTTAAAGTTTTCAAAGCTACCATTAGTCAAAAAGTAGAAATTGCATTTTGTAAGAACTGGTAAGTAGAAGCAGCAGTCCTTGAAAATAGTTTTAAATGTTCGCTTTGCACACATTTCTTTTGCAAAATAAATACTTCATATACATTGATCTAGTGGAAGCCCTATTATCTTTCATTAAAGTATCTTGTTTTTGACATAGTATAACCGTTACATTTAATTTGTAGCATTTACTTTGCCATAATTCGAATTCAGAAAGCTGTTTGAATCCAAGAAGCTAAAAATGGACAAGGCTAGGAGAAAAAAACAGCTGTTAATTCATTTCACTGATGGACCCCATTGAGTGAGTGTCTGAGCAATGAGCCAAATGTAGCTTCCATGAAGCAGCCTTGAGTTTTCCAATACAAGCAATTATGCCAGGAAGAGTTCGCCAACCAACAGCTTCCTGAGAATCACACCAATACCAAATGTGTTTAAGCACCTCGTGCAACTTTTGAGTATGCACTAAAAAGTGTGCATGATATAAGTACACACCAAAAAAATAGCTGAAATTGCTGTCTATACAATTTTGTTTTAGTTATCTGGTTTGATCAGTTGGGGGAAGACAGATACAAGTTGGGGGGACGGTTTTGTCTGACCCAGTGTGATGCATGTTATATAACAAGTAACAAGTTATTTTAACAGCTAAATAAGCACTAATATGCAGCTTGAAAACAGGTTTTTGTTTGTTTGTTTAAAACTGCATTCTGGTAGTATATAGAATTAGTTTAAAAACCCTCTGATTTAAATTTTGTTAACAGAGGGTTTATTGAACAGAAAGACTTCTGAAAGAGAAGGTGGGTTATGACCACACACCTCTAATTTAGATACCACACTTCATTCTTCCTACCCTCACTGTAGCCACATTAGTAGCTACTTGAGGGCCAAACTAGACAAGATGACATTCACCTATTAGCAGTTGTGTGGGTGGCTTAAGTAAATTGTAATACCAGGGGATCCAATCCAGACTGAAAACTTAGTGTGGGAGTAGAAGCCCCCAATCTGCCTTGCCTCACCCCATTTGCAATGGGAAAAACGTTTCTATTTGCTCTATGCCAATCAGCTCCACCTCACTGCCTGTAACTTACTTTTAAAAAGCAATCCACACAACTGCTAATTGTGTTGATAGTTTGAACCCAAAATGTAAAGGCAGATGCTGTTTCCTATGTGTTAAAGCCCATTTCTAAAGCTGAAAAGAAAACAGTGGTTTAGTTCTTCATTTCGGGCAAGCTGCCAGTATTCAGCATAAATAGTTAATTTGTCTCTGGAGAAGAGACACTCCTACATGGCATGAAATAAAAAATGGAAAACATTTACATATTTTGTCTGAGAAAGTTTCTTCGCTGCAAGAAACCTATCTTCCTTTGGAATCAATTTACTCCAAGTTAAAGCCTAGTACCAACGGATATAACAGCAGCAATTTTTTTCAAGTGTTCAGTTAAAAAGGTTCCAGCAATCACAGCTGTGAAGGTCAATGATAAAATGTGACTGTCATTTTATTCCATCTTAAATACTATTTAATAACTGAGGACGTGACATAATTCTTGCATCCAGAAGCAATATTAACATGCCTGGTTATCCTAACAGATTTGGACAATTCACCTGACCAGAAAGGGCAAGCCACCCCTCAGGAATCTAGCAAAACATAGCAAGTGTTTTGTGAGCCAGCACTTAAGTAGTGAACACTTACAGGTATCAGGATTTAAAACATTCCACATGCTACTTTGAAATGGCACAAAGGACATCACAGAAATGTATCAACATAACTCTACTGATTATGCTTGTTTTACATAAAATTTACATAAGACCCTCCGTGGCACAGAGTGGTAAGAGGCGGTAACGCAGCCGAAGCTCTGCTCACGGCTGGAGTTCGATTCCAACAGAAGGAGGAAGTCGAATCTCTGGTAAAAGGGGTCGAGGTCCACTCAGCCTTCCATCCATCCGTGGTCAGTAAAATGAGTACCTGGCATATGCTGGGGGGTAAAGAAAGGCCGGGGAAGGAACTGGCAAAACCACCCCATATATACGGTCTGCCTAGTAAACATCGCAAGGTGTCACCCTAAGAGTCGGAAACGACTCACACTACAAGTGCGGGGACACCTTTACCTTTACCTTTACCTAAAATAAAGACATAAACCCAACTATCCAATTACTCTGAGCAAGATCCAAAGAAGTAGTTCTGTTAGCGTAAGGATTTCCATTTGCGCAACAGAACTTTCCCTCCTTCTCATTGTGTGCCCCCTAAATCTGTTCTGGGGTTCCTCCAACCCTCTGGAGCAGAGTTGGGGATGGCACTTGGGGAGAAGAGAGGGAGGGGAAGTTCCATTGCGCAAATGGAAAACCTTGTGCTAACAGAACTACTTCACTGGATACTGCTCTCTGTATTCCTAAAATGGCTTTCAGTTCTGAGCAGTGCCCCAACGTAAAGCCTTCAATGTTGTACAAGAAAAATGGTAACACACAACCACAACGAAAAAATAAAACATATACAAGATGATTTTAAAAACCAACATTACAAACACAGGACTCTAATATAATAGGAGAAACAACTAACTTTCAGGTCTGTATGTTTTTCTGTTTCTTAAGTTTGAAGTGTCTAGTACAGCCTTTCCCAACCAGTGTGCCTCCAGATGTTGTTGGACCACAACTCTCATCTTTCCTGACCATTGGCAACGCTGGCTGAGGCTGATGGGAGTTGTGGTCCAACAACATCTGGAGGCACACTGGTTGGGAAAGGCTGGTCTAGTACACGGTGCACTATGACTGCTAGTATCTGGTGGAAAGATTTCAGATCTTTTGGTTTTCAACTTGTAGTTAAGTTCCTTTATATACATTCTAACCAAAAGAAAAGGTCATCTTACTTAGCTGCATTCTCTCGCATGTAGCGGTGTACTCATAAGAGCAAAATAAATACAAAGGTAACATTAATTGATAAGAGCACATGCTTTGCATGCAGCAGGAGCCAAGTTCAATCCCTAACATCCCGAGGTGTTTCTGGGGGAGATTACTGCATGAAACATCGGAGAGATGCTATTACTGCAGACAGTATTGGACTAGATGGACCAATGGTCTGATTCTAAAGCAGGTTTCTATATTCCTTGGTCATCTTTACACTGAAAAAACTCATTAGAATGACAATACAAATCAATGCATGTGTCGAGAAACAGATAACAAAGGGTCTTGTGCCACATGAAAGACTAACAAACTTAGTAGGGCGTAAGCTTCCATGGACTACAGTCCACTTCATCAGTTATCCAGTTACAGACGTATATACAACCCCCTTTTTTGGGGGGGGGAGTGGTTGGATCACAAGAAGTGAGGTCAAGAGAGAAATGAAATGTGAAAAAAGTATGCATAGGCTGTGATAATTCCATGTTTAACACTACCTGGTGAAAGGGACTCCTCTGCGTGCCTGGAATGAAAGATGTCAGACTGGCAGGCACACAGGAGAGAGCCTTTTCAGCCATGGCCCCCAAGCTCTGGAATACCCTACCCCAAGAAGCCTGGTCTGCTTCCTCCCTGATGGTTTTCTGGAGACTTCAGAAAACTATCTTGTTCTGGAGAACCTTTGGGAGGAACTGAAGGTACAGCCTGTAATTGATTTTATCCCCCCCTTTTAGTCCCTTTTAATATCACTCCCTTTTATTTCTTAATTGTATTTTATGTATTTTTATCTGTTTTAATGTTTTTGTGATTTTATTGTGAGCCGCCCTGAGTGCCTTATTGTAGAGTAGATAGGCGGGATAGAAATATTTTAAATAAAATAAATAAGCCAGCTAACACATTAAAGGCCATAGTCCTGTGGTACAGCATTTGCTTTGCATGCAGAAGGTCTTACATCCAAACTGCAGCAGCTGCAGGCAGGGCTGGGAAGTAACTCTGGAGAGCAGGCACCAGTCAGTGTAGACAACAATGAGCAAGATGGGCTAAAGGTCTGACTTGGTATAAGGCAGCTTCCTATGTTCCTATGCTAAAGAGTCTTTGTCTTGGTTTAATCCACAATGATACGATTTAACCTCTTGATGCATTGTAATTCAGCAGTTTCATGTTTCAGGATGGTTACTTTAAGGTCATTTACAGAGCATCCTGGAATGTTGGAATGCTCCCTAACTAGCTTTGGAATATTGCCATTTCTGATATCTGATTATTTTGCAGAGACTGAGGTGTTTGTCACATGTAGTATGCAGAAGGGCATTGCTGGAGGAATATGGCATATATCACATTTGAATATGAGCAGATGAATGACCCCCTGATGCTATGGATGACATTATTAGGTCCTGTAACAGTGTCGCCAGAGTAAGTATGTAAACAAAGTTGGCAGTTCAGCCTGCCACAGGGTCTGGTCCCTGCGTCTGTTGTGTCACTTGCTGTTGCTGGTGAGTAGGTATTTTAGATTGTGGCAGAGGGAGGGGCTTTGTGTAAAACAAGTGTAGGAATGCTACCCAAGGCCTGTGAAAAGGAAGTGACCTCACTTTCTATAATCTCCTCTTCCCCTCCCCATGTCCATATGTACCTATACAGGATAATACTTCATGCATCTGATGAAGTGGACTGTAGCCCATGGAAGCTTAAACCATTACCATTTCTTTGCTCATTAAGGTGCCTTAAGACTCTTTGTCGTTTTTGCGGCAGTAGACTAACAGCTACTTCTCTGGAGAGATAATCTTTTGAGTGATCAACTAGGTTGTAAGCACAGAATACCCTCACATTACTGGTTACAGTAAAGCAATATACAGATATATATACAAAACAAATTATGTGAGCCCAAGGGGTCTTTATTATTTATTATTAATTCATTTCTATACTGCAAAACTTATATAAAAATATATCTATGCCATGTACAGAATTTCAACTAAAATAAATTTTAGACTGAACAGCAATCTCCCCATGAGGAAAGTTTCAAAAGCAATTTCTCACACTTTAAGAAAGTGATCTCCACTAGTAGCAGAAACCCCTTGTATGACCCTAAGTAGTTCTTTGGATCCAAGCCATTAAGAGGATTCATTGCAAGAGACTCTAGCTTTACACTCATTTCTCTTACACTGGATTTTAACTTTTTTTTTTTTGGAATAATAATGTATTCAAGTATAAGTTTTCAAAGTGTAGAAAGGAAGTTCGGTGCTGAGATCTTCAATAAGTGCTGGACATTAAGCAGCTACTTAATGCTCATCCATAAAAGCCACAATTAAAAGCCTCTAAGAGCCAGTCATTAAATTATTTCATTTATGAAGTACAGAAGCCTAACATGCTAACCTAAACGTATTAGCAATTAGCTTTAAGAAACTGAGATTAAACAAAACTCCACTCTTTAAAGCAATATATTCTTACCACTATGATTGAATGTTTGTTATGTATACATCTTAAACACAGTGGCCAGTAACTCAGATATGCACGCAGAACTCTTTGCATGCAGATTTTCCTCTTTCTCTTCAATAATCTGGGAAGTGCTCTACACTGGTAATGGGAATCCACACATGTTCAGAAAAAGTGGAAGTCCTGCACAGGATCAGGCCTATTGTGGACCTGCAGGAAGCAACTAATATAGCAGTTTGACAAGCTGATTTGTGAAGATCACTTAGAAGTACACTTGTGGTCTTCTCTTCACTTTGTACTTTAATGAGCCATACCGCACCTGAAAGAACAAATGTGGAAGATTTAGATATGTATAGCAAAATCTGATGCAAAAGTTGCAAAATGGGTTGTTTGTTTTCTGTCAGGGAAGGACATATGTAAGAATAGCACAGGGACGGGAATGAAAGTTATTATCCACAATAAAAGCAGCTTCAGACAATTAGCAATCTTTAAAAATTGTCATTCTATGCACAGAGGTAGTGGGGTCCCCTTCAGATGTTGTTCGACTACAATTCCCATCATCCCCGACAAAGCCAGCTGGGGCTGATGGAAGTTGTAGTCCAAAAACTACATCATGCTGGCTGCCCCTGTTCTACATTTACCCCCAAATGGCCACTACTAAACACACAAGTGGCTGCAAGGTTGACGCAAAATAATTAGCACAGTCATCAAGAGCTACTGTACTCTCTCCCCATTTTTTGTTCCCTTTAACTCATGCAAGTTCTCCATAATTTGACAAAATAATGAACCGAAAAATAACACAGAGACAAACCTGGCAAAGCAGGACATCACGAACAAACAGATAAAAGCAAATAAATTTGAAGGCTAGAACAAATTAGCACTGTCTGACTTCCACTTAAACCACAATTAAGAGATCAGAAGCCAACTACTGGAACATCCTCCCCCAAAACCCTTAGGAACACATTTCGTCCTCTCCCATCTTCAGCATAATTTAGAGGGATTTCATACCATTTTTAAAAAGCTCTGAACCCAAATGTTTCAGTCAATTCCTACTTTCCCTAAACTATGGCTAAACTAAGGTGGAAAAGAGGAGGAATACACTCATGAGAAAGGAGGGAATAGAAGGAATGAGCAGCTGGCTCCTGATTGCTTAACCCAGGCTTTCCCAAACTGGTGTCCTCCAGATGTTATTGGGCCCAAAGTCCAGCAACATCTAGGGGGCATCAGGTTGGGGAAGGCTGCTTAATTATTGTTAAGAGGGAACTAGTGCATCGCCTTAAAAAGGCAGAGACTGGCAGATGTGCCCTTGGAACTAAGCGACAACAATTTGATCACCCAACTATGGTAGTATTATCAGACAACAGTTAAACATTTAAAAGCCTTTGGGCTATGAATTCTATTGCATCAAACTATGCATGCATTATATCAGTCTCTTGCTTCTTTTTATCTTAGGAAAAGGTGCAAGTGATCACTGACTGACCATCCTTTTTCTTAAGAAGCAGAATATAATCCTCCTCAATGGGAGATCATCACAAAGCCAGACAGACTAACAATGTAAAGGAAGATTTTAACATCTTTGATTTGATCAAAGTAATCATAAGTCCCACATTTATAGAAAGATTACGTTAGATAGTATCTCAAAAAAGGGACATTGAAGAAATATTTATCACCCTATACTTTGCTATCTTGCAGACACCAGATTAAAAAAAAACTATCTCCATTTTTGGTTGCTCTCAATGAAAAATGTTCATCTGTAGCATAAATGATGTTGATATACTAAGAGACATGCTAGTTATCTTTCCAAAGAACTTTATATTGCCAAACAGAGATTTACTTGCCTCTTTGCGGCCTCTGATCGTTTTTACTGATTTCATACTTTGCGTTCGCCGGAGACCTCTCTGAACAAATATCTCATCTTCTGAATAGGTCCCTTCCCTCTCCTCATCTGTCTTATCATCTTCAGAATCTTTTTTTAATGGAATACTGTAACCTTAGATTATACGTTCAAAATAATTTATTAATTTATACCAATGAATTACAGTTCTCTACCTTAAAAAAAACAGAAAATTAAAGTTCTTAAACCTGTGATTTTATGAAACATTAGATAGCATGAGTCTAGACAAAGCTGGGGTATCCTGATCAAGTTTGCAGAAATAAGGTTTCTTCAATTACCAAAAAAAAAAGTGGTGATCTTTATGTTGCTGTTTGCTTTTCACAAAATTTAATGGGCAATATCCAATGTGAATTATACTAAGAACAGACCCACTGAAATCAATGAGCTTAATGTTCACTGATTTCAGTGGGCCTACTCAGAGTATGACTTAAGTCAGACATCACTTAATGTAGCAAAAAGAGAAACAACCCAGTTCTTTTCTTACATATAATAAAAATATAAATGTGTCATCATGCAACCCCCATTGGAGGATTTGTAGTGCCACATCACAATCCTAGATTTGCATGAAGTCAGGGCAGGGTAGGGCCAAAGAGAAGGCAGGCTGCACAACAGCAGTAACTGAAATGAGAGCAAGAAGGACGCTGACAGAGGAAAGGTGGTGGGTTAAAACAATGGGAGAGGTCTGAATAGATTGGGAAGGGAAGAACATTGAGGGTTTTTTTTTAAAAGTCTTAACAAGGGAAATAGCAGAGATTGATACACCACAGAAGTTAACACAACAAAGTCTTTCCCACCTCCCTTCTCACTGTACAGGGTTAGTGAGTGAAGCAAGCAGGGGCACAACCCCTAGTAAAATATACAAACCTAAAGCTTCATTGGTGGTGGTGCTTTTGCCTCTCTTTTTTGTATCAGGTAACGTTTGGTAGCGTCTTTGTCCCACTGGTTCATCTCCTTGTATAGCTGTTAAGTCATGCATACTAAAACTCCGCAACTTTTCAGTTATTGCCCCTTGACCCTGAAAAATGGGGAGGGAGAAAAATGTTTCAAGAGGAGAAATGAACTTAGATTCTTTTCTTCAAAGCTGATCTGTAATGGTTCAAAGACAGGGTCATACTATTATAAGGCATTTACATGCAGTGTTTACATTTGCTTCCAACATATTGTGTTCTTTTAGGCAGCACTTTGCTCAGCCATAAACTTCAGCTTGTGTCATACAAAAGAAATTTACATTAGTAAACCAATTTATAAAACCAGTCATTTTCACTTTAAAAATCACATTAGATCTTAACCATATGTAAGAGTTATGCTCTGCAAAAAACCTATCTAACAGAAATTTCCTAATTTTGCATCACAGTGTTAAATTACACATAGTGGATTATACAGTTTCACTCCCAACTGTGGACAATTCCCATTGTAATCAGTGAGATTTATTCCTGAATAAACATACAGGATTGTGCTATAAATACTGCAATATATCATCTGTAAGTGCCCCTAAAGAAATGGAGCTGCAAAAAAGTGCACTTGGAAAACCTCTATCTCTTGTCAACCTCTAATAATTATGAGGGTTTTGAAAATGTCCTGGGCAAGCTGACAGTTTTGACTAGAATAAATATTATTCCTTATCTATCAATACTTCTAAATGCTAAGCTAAATTATATCCCAATCCCAATAAGTTACATAGAAAGCCGCAGAAATGCAACTCAAGAGCCACAACAGAGTGCACTGATTTGGATGGCATTGACAGTTTTAATGAGAGGGACCCTCGACCTAGTGATTAATGTGAGAGCACTTAAAACTAATAATAATTTAGGAAGGAAGGCTACAGTTTTGTTTGTTTTTTTAAAAAAATGTAGATTAGCTATATATTTAGTCCAGAGAGGAAGGATTTTGTTCCTTTAAACAAAGGTGTTAATAAACTCCACAAAGTTTTAAAAGGGGCTGAATGTTTAATCAAAAGCCACACTTTGAATATGGCTATATGTCAAGTTGCTAATTGCTAGGGCAGGAGTGAATGTATGCACATGCGTGGGACAGGACTACAGTGTGTGCGTGTGCATGCATTGCCCATGACAGTTTCTAGAGTTTCCAAATGCATCAATGGGCCCAAAAGGGTTGGTGACTCCTGCGCTATTGTAATGCTCTTGCATTTCTCCCTCCCCATCTTCCTCTGGCATAACTCTGGCTCAGTTTCAATTATTGTGGCCTACAGACGTGGACAAGCTACTTGAAGAAGTGCGGCCAAACACTTGCCCCCTTGTCCCTTGCCCATCTTGGCTTCTTGGAGCTAGCCGTAGAGGGTGATTGGGTGGGTCCAGGGAGTAATAAATGCTTCACTGGAGGAGGGTGGATGACTATCTGCCTTGAAGGTCTTCTCCTTTAGACCACCTCCCTGGACCCAGAAGTGTTAAACAACTGTTGCCCAGTGACAAATATCCCCTTTGAGCAAGGTGGTTTAGAAGGTGGTGGCAGTCCAACTTCAGGCATGTTTGGAAGAGACTGAATATTTGGATCCAGTGCAATATGGTTTTATCCCCAGTAATGGCACTGAAACTGCCTTGGTTGATGTCATTTGTTGGGTGAGAGATGTGGGGGAGAGTGTGACCCTGGCTCATTCTTATTGATCTTTTGGTGGCTTTTGATACCATTGACTGTAGTATCCTTCGGGAGCATTGAGGGAGATGGGGAATGGAGGCACTGTACTTCAGTAATTCTGCTCCTACCTCTACGGCCATTTCTAGAAAGTAGTTATGAGAATCTACTGTTTGATGCCATAGGAGCTTTCTTGTGGGATCCCCACAGGGTTCCATCTTGTCCCCCATGCTATTTAACATTTGCATAATAGAGAGTGGTCATCAGGAGTTCTGCAGGGAAGTGTCAACACTATGTGGATTACACCCAGCTCTATCTCTCTGCTCCATCTGCATCAGGAAAGGCAGCTACTACACAGGTGTTTGGAGGTAGTCAGAGCTGCCCCTAGGCACCAGGAAGTGGGGCAGTTGCCCCCGGCCCCACACCTTGCCCCCCCCCACACGCCACGCTTGGCAATTCAATGTAAATAGATGTCACTCCAGCTGACACTGGGGTGGGGGCAACACAGGTGGCACGGGTTTCTGCTGCGCGTGGATTGGGCCGGGGCTGTGGAGCAGGGGAGTTGCCTATGCACAGGCTGGCACAGGCCGGCAAAGGCGCGTCCGCGGACATCAAGCCTAAGGGCCCGGCAGGGGAGCTGGGCACCTCACCCCCGTCCTGCCGCCGCCCCTCCTCCTTTCCCACAGAATGCAACGGGATGGTGCACCGTGCCACTTTGTGCATCGCCTTCCATGGCAGAGGGGCAGAATCTCGGGGAGGGGGCTGAGCACAGCTTCCCTCCCTGATGCGCTTCTTTTGTGCCTGCAGAGAGGGGGCCCCCGACAATGGGCCTGAGCGGTGGTCCTCCCTAGCTGCAGTCATCGCGCCTCATTTTCCAACTGGGGGCTGCGTCTTCTCCGGTCTTGGAGGCAGCACGGCGGGAGCTCTCTTTGTGGAGGTGCAGACATGTGGGTGAATGGTGGCTAGCAGAGGCCACTGTGCACAGAACCCTCTCGGTCAGCTGCTGGGAACGGAATGCTGGCAGGACCTGTGGTTCTGTGACCTGGGGAGGCAGCCCCCCCCGCGGGCCTGCTGTTTGTTTCTGGGGGCCCTGCCGCCCTCTGCAGCTGGATGGCATGGCCTTAGTGGGCACAAGACACACAAAGGGGCACCCGGAGGCAGGATCTACTGGAGCCTTTGTGAGCCTCCCTATGGCTGCAGGTGTGTTTGGGCCAGGATGAAGGCGATGGTGCTAGGCTATAATTACATATATTCATAAATAAAATCTCTTTCTCTCTCTCTCTCCATATAAATATAAATATATAGAGAGAAGGAATGTGGGGGGAGCCCAACTATGCTTTTGCCCCGGGCCCTGCACATGCTAAGGGTGGGCCTGAAGGTAGTGATGTGCTTGATATGGGCCAAAACATTGAAGCTGAATACTGAAAAGTGACAGGTGTTAGGTGTTCCAAGTTCTTAAGCCCAGAAGGTTAGGAAACAAACTATTAAGGACAGGGTTGCACTCCCCTAGAAGAAGCAGGTTTGTAGGTTGGGGGTTGTCCTGGATCCAACATTGTCACTTGAGGCCCAAGTGTGGCTGGGAGTGCCTATTTCCGGCTATGGATGTCTGCCAGCTATGGCTGCTTTTGGACAGAGATAACCTGGCCACAGTACTCCACGCTCTGGTAACTTCTAGATTGGATTATTGCAATGTGCTCTACATGGGGCTGCACTTAAGAAAACTTTGAAACTTCAACTAGTAGTCCAAAATGCAGCAGCCAGATTACTAGTTGGATTTGCCTTTACAACTCGTATAACCCCTGTTCTAAAACAGCTGCATTGGTTGGCAATTTACCTCCAGACCCAACTGAAGGTGCTCACATTCATATTTAAAGTCTTAAATGATTTCAGCCCCAAATATCTTAGAGTCTGCCTCCTTCCCCACAGACCCCCCCTTAGGTGTTAAGTAAATTGTACTTTTGGTAGTTCCACCCTCCTCAGAAATTCAGGGGTGGTTATGGCCCAGGATGCAGCATTCTCTGTTGCAACCCCTAACTTGTGGAATTCCCTCCCCACAGAGGTATGTCTAGCATCTTCATTATACAGTTTTTGATGAATGCTCTTAACCTTGGCTTTTGGAACCTGCGATATGCATTTTAAGAACCTACCCTATTCCTGTGACTAATTTGTTTTAACTTTTTAATATTGAATTTTAAATTGTAATCCCTAGGACTACTGGTGAAGGGCAGGTACTAAATTTAACAACCACCACAAGGAGTTTGGAAGCTTTCACTTCTTTTTTAGATGTAATGCTGCTAGCATGGTCCAAACCTGACAGTGTTTAATTTCAGCTGTGGTTGGTTTGAAAGAAGACAATTTGAAACTAAGGATTATGAAGCTGGCTTGTTTCAAAGCAGCCACAGTTTATGATTAACCACAGTTTAAGGTTTAGAGGTAATACTAAACTGCAGTTAAGATAAACAAAAGCATCCGCTATCCTTTTTGCAGCTGCGCTGGAAGATGTACAATTGTTGACAGGCTCGTTCCCACCAATATTCCAGATTGGAATATTCAAATGCAGCCACTGTTATAGAGAGGTTATTCATAAGAGCCGTTCTTGAGTCAGGAAGCCAAAGTGACATACTGCACTAATAATGTAATGCAAGAAAAACAGCATTTAAAATGTAAGGCAAAAGCCAGCAGAAACACAGTGATTGAGTGCCACATGTATCACCTGCCTAGTGGACAGTAGGTAGGGTTGTATGCTTTGTGCAAAGAGCCCCTCCCATGTAGCTACTTTGTAGGTACAGAAGAAATGAAAGTACAGTGCCCACACAACATTCAGTTTATGGAATTCACTGCCACAGAATGCACTTACATCTTTAAAAGAAAGATTAAACAAATTTATGGAGGATTGGTCTATCAATGGATATTAGCCACCACAGCGAAGTGGAACCCTCATGTTCAGAGCCATTATACCTCTAAATGTGAGATGCTGTTTCTTTCAAGCCTTGCTTGCAGACTTCCTGAAAGCATTTAACTGATCATTATTAGAAACATGATTCTGGACTAGATTGGTCTTCTGTATGATCCATTTTAGGCTGGTTTGAATGCTCTGAAATCAACAGAACTAGATTCCAGAAGTAATTCCCTAAATCTTCAATTGACAGCTTAAATACACACCCCAGAGTAGTAGTTTTTCTGAAATTCTACTTGTTATCTGGCACAGAATTTCTATATGAATGAACCTCAACTTTCCAATAAAAATAAGAATGTTTCTAGTCTCATAATGTGCACTTATCTTGACAATTTTTACAGATCTCTTTTTATAGGCCTCCACAGCATCTTTGACCCAACTAGCTTCCTATCCTATATTGCCTTTGTGTCCTCCTGTTATATAGGACCTAAGTGTGCCCCATATACCCATTCCATCTGATACAACCTGATTCCTGGCCATAAAGTTCCAAATTCTATTAAAACACAACTATGAAACATGCAAGCTGATGCTTATGCAAGTTGCATTTGCCTGATTTATTTTAAGCATGTAAATTTTAATTTCCTTGCTGTAAAGTTTGAATGTCTCATATTCTGCCTTCATTAATTAATTCACTAACAGCTATCCTCTTAAATCAAATGTCTCCCCAAATGTGGTTAACAAAGGACAGCTCAGGCCTTTCATTTTCTTGTTTTTAGCTGTCAACACAATAGTTCTTAGAGGTTGCATGATATATAATAACCTAACCAAACATAGATCTGAAACATGGTAAGCTTGATCAGAAACACTCAAACAAATCTTTGTCTTTGAGCAAAAAGCTACATATTAACATTAGTTAAAGACTATTATGATCCTCTGCAGATAAACTAGCAGAGGAAACATCTCAAAACAATACATTATGTATTTGGAAATATAATGGCCTTTACTAACAGCTCCAATGGTAAGAATAAGGTAAATAGGCAAAGCATTACCAAATTTAAAATGCTATGTAAGAAAGCAAAATGAAAAGCTGCTTTGGCTGCATACCATCTAGGGTTTGCAGTGTTTGAAGTTGTGGAAATGAAATCCTGAGAATGGCAGGCACAGCAATAATGGAAGCCATAAACTTTTAAGTTACATCGCACGGATGTTGAGCTTCATATGGCCTTGCATTATGGTTTTCTTCAGGATTCATAGTCAATGTACAGGCCCTCATCCAGCCCACCACCGAGTCCAGGCACCGATCTAGGGCTTGCACGGCCTCTCCCAATTTAGGTATTACAGAGAAATAGAGCTGGGTATCATCAGCATACTACTGACATCTCACCCCAAATCTCCTTATGACCACTCCCAAGGGCTTCATATAGATAATAAACAGCATTGGGGGCACAACTGCCAGGGGGCCGAAAGAGAATTGCCCAATATTATTCCCTGCAAACGTCCCTGGAGATAGGACCAGAACCACTGTAAAACAGAGCCTCCAATACCCATCTCATCAAGTCAGCCCAGAAGGATACCATGGTCAATGGTATCAAAAGCCCCTGAGAGATCAAGTAAGAATAACAGGGTCACACTCTGACTGTCCTTCTCCCGATAAAGATCATCCAGATCATTGACCAAGGCCAATTCAGTCCCATAACCAGGCCTGAACCCAGATTGGAATAGGTCAAGATAATCTGTTTCATCCAACTTGCAATTGCAATTGCTGTGCTACAACCCTCTCAATCACCTTCCCTAAAAAGGGGTATTTGCGACTGGGCGGTAGTTGTCACAAACCAATGGGTCCAGGGTGGGCTTTTTCAGCAGTAGTTGGATCACCACCTCTTTTAGGGTGGCTGGAACCACTCCCTCCTGCAATGACGGGTTGACCATATCCTGAATCCACTTGTTCCAACTCCCTCAGCAAGCTTTAATAAGCCAAGAAGCACAAGGGTTGAGAAGACATGTTGCTGGCCGCATCATCACAAGCACCTTGTTCACATCATCAGGCCGCATCAACTGAAACTGATCCCAAGAAGTTGCTGCTGACATTGCACTGGACACCTCACTTGGGACTACAGTTAGATGTAGATGGGACATCAAGATCACTGCAGAGGATAGCAACTTTACCCTCAAAGTGCCTTGCAAACAATTCACAGTGGGCCTCCGAAGGGTCTAAAACTCTATTTCCTGGAGCTGATGTCATCAGATCCTTGATAATACAGAAAAGCACCGCTGGAAGGCTACTTGAGGATGCAATGGAGGCAGAGGTGGGCCTTCTTCGTTGCCCTCACCACCACACAAGCATGGTTATGATGTTTTACTTGTGCCCAATCATCCTCACAGCATGTCTTTCACCACTTGTGCTCTAGCCGTCATCCAGTCTGTTTCATTGCCCTTAGTCTACTGGTGTACTAAGGTGCAAACTAGGCTCTACAATGCTGGAGAGGGTGCTCAGGGGCAACTGCGTCAAGAACCTGACATGCTTCATTGTTCCACAGCGTGACAAGTGTTGGAAGTGGGGCAAGAGCAACTCCTGTTTTGTTCTTTTGTTTAAGCTTCAGAGGGAAGATAGGGCTAGGGTCCTTCAGATGGATAGGCTTTGTTTACTTTTTACCTGTGATGCTCTGACTGACTTCCTTCTGTCGCTAGACTTTGATGCCTTTAGAGAAGCTTACCTGCCCCTCCTCCTTCTGCCCTTTCCATTTCTTTGTCCTCCGTCTGTCCAGGAGAGAGGAGACTCCCTTTGTCTCTCTCTCTCCGAGCATGGGGCTGACTCCTACACCTGGGAGTTATGCCTCCAACTTAGCTAGTTAGTTAGAACTAGGTATGCCTTTTCTATCTACTATGTATTTCTATAAATAAAGTAGCTTTTCTTATTTTACTAAGTCTCAAGTCTCAGTGATGCTGATGCAGGGTAAAAGCCTGCTTTCTTAGGCAAACGCATGCACACGCCGGCACACTCACATTTCAACATCTGCTGTTACTCTCTGCTGCTGTGGTGCTGCTTTTAAATGAAATTAAGCAACACAACTACACACAGCGCAACAACAAGGACTTCAACAGGGTCACTTGCTCTATATATTGGAAACTCCCCCAGGGCATTCAGGAATCCAATGGATGCCATTAGTCTCTGGGGGCAGACCATCTTAATCTGTCCACCACTCAAGCAGGGGAGAATCGGAGCCATAAGCCTAAACTTCACCAGGAAGTGGTGTGACCATGACAATGGGGTGACATCCACACCCCTATGTCCAGAACACCCCTTCCTTCATCTGGAACAAAAACCTAGTCAAGGGAGTGTGCCCTGTGCTATGTGTTGGGCCAGTGACAATTTGAGACAGCCCCATGGTCGTCAAGGAGGCTGTGAAGTCCGGAGCCAGAACACTAGAGGCAGCCTTAGCATGGACATTGAAATCATCCAGGACTATCATTCTGGGCTCCTCCAATACCACAGCCGAGACAGCCTCCACCAGCTCAGTCAGAGAAGCTGCCGGACAACAGGGTAGACAGTACACAAGCAGTAACCTTAGTTTACTTTCTCCATGGCCGGACACCAGGTACAGGCCCTCACAGCTAGTTCCAAGACAGAGTGGTTTCCTGGTGAAAGAGATGGAAGTTCTGTAGACCACAGCAACCCCTACCCCCCGTTTCTGCAGCCTGTGCTGGTGTTGCACCAAGTATCCAGGTGGGCAAAGCTGGGTCAGATCAACTCCTCCCAGCTCACCCACTCAGGTCTCAGTAATGCACACAAAATCGGCACCCTCATCCATGATCAAATCATGCATGAGTGTGGTCTTATTGTATACCAATCTGGCATTAAGCAACAGCATACACAGGCCAGTGGGCACAGCTGATGAGCAATGAGGAATTTGTCTATGGGAGGAGTGGGAGTGAGGAACAAGGCGTAGATAGCCTTGCCTTCATCTTCTATGGTAACTCATCACTTCCCCATGGCTATACCTCCCTCTACCCATGGTCAACAATACCCATGTACTGTTATATAGTCTCCTTGTGCACTCTGTTCAAGATCTAAGGCTTTGATCCATGTTCTGCTGAACCTTAACAGGTATCTACTGCAGTAGGAGTAAGGCCTTCTGGACTGCGGTGCCACTTCTAGAGAATACTCTCCCTAGGGAGGCCTACTGGGTCCCAACACTCTGGTCCCTTCTGGTACCAGGTTAATCTTGCTTTTTAAGAAGGTCTTTGGGCCTCACTGCTCTGATACTTCTGTATCTCACCACAATCTGGTTTTTCCTGCTCTATTGCTTTGTTTTAGTTTCTCCTGCTTTTATAATATATAATATGAACAATTAAATAGTTAGGTTCACATTTCTTACTGTGAGCAGCTTGCCTTCATTTCGAGAAAAGTGAAACAAGTGTTTTTCAAACAAGCAAACAAACAGTGGGGGTCCTAATGAGATAGCTCTCAGTTTGACAGCCAAATGTTATCTTAAGTTCACACAAAGTCTAAGTTTCAATGCTCAGAGAAATATGTTTGACTTCAGTATGAACCCTCACATCTCATTCCCATGCTGGTTGAAATACATCTGACCTGGTAGGAACCCTCACATCCCATAATTGGACAGGACATTGCTTGGAAGGTATCTCTTTAATGTTAGCCAAATCTGCAAGTTGACAAGCAGGGCCACTGTTAGCTTTCAATACATTTTTACTCATTTCCATTACCTTCTTGATTCAAGAGGGCATACAATACATGAACCATTGATTGGCAGTGAAAAGGGATTGAGAATCAAGAGGACACCGAAACAGTATTTGAAACATTGTTACAATTATTCGGAAGGACATACTTGTACTTTCCTAGCAATATCTAAGACAGGGTGAAGAGAGCAAGAATGACATCCCCCACCCCCATTGTAGTCACATCTTCAGCCAGCCTCCGGGATGCCAACAAAAGTGTGTATTTGCATCCTAATTTACTGCAGACAATGTTCATCTTGTTCAGTTTATCTTGCTTCATCTATTCTGAGAACACCTTTGATTAAAGGTGTATAGATTCTTTTTCTCTGTTGCTATTGTTACAAATGATGATTTCATTAGTGCCCATTAGCTACGTGCCTCAATTATAGCAAGAGCCAAGAGGCTTATTACTTAAGACTGGTCATAGAAAGTCATGAGTACCTACTGAATCCAAATGCAACAACCCAATTAAATTAATGTTTTTTAATATCACCCAACTGAGCAAGAATAGTTATGGTTCAGTTTCATGTAGTGAATTAATACTTTATTCTAAAAAGGTGGAGAGAATTCAGTGGGGATTCATACTCATTTCCCAATTCATATGTAGCATAGCACTATTTCATGCTTTAATTTTCCATGAGCAATTACCTCAACTTGACTGAAAACAGCAGAAAGAGGCCAGAAATCCTATAGGGTGTGATTACCAGCAAGAAAAGGCAACACGAGAGAAAGAAAAGGTCATCTTCACTTTAAAAAAACCCATTAAAAATAATGTAGCCAGTGTTTAAAAGCACATACTTTCAGAACATACTGTTAGAGAAAAGAAGTTATTCAGCTTAATACACACAATATTTTTATACTGAATTGTTAAGCAATATATTTACCTTCACAGCTGCAGTCACTGCGGCAGTAGCAGCTAAATTTAAGCCTTGTTTACCAAAGTTAACCATCGTTTCATAACCACGCTCTTTGGCTTGCACAATATATTCATCAATTTCCTTAGGGGAAAAAACACACTTACATTAATCTAATTTGGCATAATGTTCTCATTTCTTTGTTTTTTACACTAAGTACTAATGCAAGTTACTCCCCCCACCATTTAAATTGTATAAATAATGGAATACGTTTTAAAACCACAGATGGGGAAAGTCTCACCCTTTCTCTTGAAGAAAGAAGAGGATGAAGAAACTTCCTATATATTAAACTTGCTCCTCTAGTATATGGAGAGAGCAACCAAATAACAAATGCAATCTTCAGCTCATAGTAGAGTGGAAACCTGCAAAACAAATTAGAATCCAAAATTGGGTACTATGGTTTTAGAAATAGGCACATTCCTTCATTCATATAGCTTTGAATGGCATTGACTAACACCACATTTAAAACAAAAAAACTTTTGTTTAATTCTCTATAATCCTTAATCTAGTTTTACAGATGTTCACTTTATAGACATAACTGCTATTTTACAGCTCCACCTGTTTCAGAACCAGCATTGAAAATTTGGCTAAGGCACTTTCGACACTATGTACTAGGGGTCACCAAACTTTTGAGGGCATGGCTTAACACAAAACTAGAGAGAGTACTGTCACTGCTAGTAACCTCTAGACTAGATTATTGCAATGTGCTCTGTGTGGGTCTTCCCTTGGACTTAACCTGGAAGCAGAATGCAGCAGCTAGGTTGTTGACTGGGGCATGCCATTGGCATCAAATAACACTTCTGCTGAAGGAGCTGCATGGGCTGCCAATATGCTACAGTTCAAGGTTTTGCTTTTAGCATTTAAAGCCCTAAACAACTTGGGACCAGGATATCTAAGGGACCGCCTCATCAACTAAATCCCTGCCCAGCAACTATGCTCCTCAGATGACACACTGTTGAGAGTACCAAATGACCCAGATATGCACTTAGCCTGTGCTGGTAACCAGGCTTTTAGTGTTGCAGCTCCAGCTCTCTGGAATCAATTACCAGCCAAAATCAGGCAGGTGCCTAACGTAATAGTGTTTAGGTGCCTACTGAAGACATTTCTGTTTAGGAAGCCTTTCCCTGAGGGGTAACCCAGTAATTTATGGAATTATCAGGTTTTTATACCTGATTAAAATTTTTTTGTTGTTTAAGAGCTTGTTGAATTGATTTTTTGTTTGTTTTTAGAGTTTGTGTTTTATGCAGTTTTTATGTTGTACACTGCTTCAATGGCTTTATGCTGTAAAGTTTAAAGATTTGTTTAATAAATAAAATAAACTATACAGTGAATTTTAATGAGTGCCTGGCTATTGGCTCCTGCACAGCAGAAGGCATGCCTAAGCTTTTTTGCAACGTTTTCACATTTTGCATTTGCCATTTGGAGAAGCAATTCTGTAACATTCTCCTACACTTAATTGTGTAGTAGTGTGTCTGGAAAATAACTTCTAGGGAATACCTGATCATGAATGAACCCACCACATGAAAGATGCATCCTACTTGCTAGGTAAAAAAGGGCAAACTACAGCAATTCCAAGGACTACTGGAAAATAAGACAGAAGCACAAAATTGCATTAAAGGAGAGGGGAGAAAAGCAGCTCTTTAGGACCCTAGGGATATTGCATGGTGTCTAAACAATTCACTTATTAATCACAACTCTGATTTCACTCATTGGTTAAAACACTGACAGGCAGGAGCAGCCAGGCTGCCTCATTTCACAGAAATCGCTTAGAAAACTACCTGCACATTTTGCTTCATACTTTTCTTTCTAAGAGGGCTAGAGACTTACTTTTTTCTTAAAATGAAAGAGTCTGGGCCCCCCGCCTGGGGATGCCAATGAAGGCCTTTGCGGGTGCCTTAGTGCCCATGGGCGATAGGTTGGCAACTCATACTATATTCTACAATGTATCAAAACACAATTGTAATGTTATCCCTCCGTCAGCGTGGTAAGCAGGCTATTAGCCTCTTTTATAAAAGCCTTAATACACGAGATTTCCCACAGGGTAGATGACAGAAGGGATTCTAGCTGTCTGTAGTTGCGACAACATTCTTCACCTCGGCAGCAGGACAAAGAGGATTGAGTAGCCTCCCTTCGCGAGGCGTCAGTAAGCGGCAGCACTGTGGTTGAAGGTTCGTTTATAGTTAAGAGTTTGAACCAAGCCACCAGAGGGCTCTCTGGACTGAAGGAGGGCTCCCAGTTCCTGGGCTAAAGATCCTAAGTCCTGTTGATCCAATTCCCAGGCTAAGTTGCCTCTCAGGTCTACAGACCAATCCAAAGCCTCCTGCTCAGCCGGGGGGGGGGGGGGGAACTGACTTCCCCAGTAGGATCATGCTCTTGCCAGGTGAATTAAAGGGGACACAGCCTTTCTTTGATTCCTCCCCCCTCCCGAGAAAAAAAGGAGGTGATTTTAGGTTGGATAGAAGGAAAAGAGTGGTTGTTTATATCTTTAGATGGAGAGAGCCCTTTCTCCTTGTGAGAACCATACTCAGCCGTTCATAGAGTTCAAAAAGCTTATAAGCTGTTTGTAGAGAGAGGCACTTACAAAATAGAATCTTTTCGTCGTCTCTTCTGTTGAAAAACTTTTCTCAGGAAGCCACAGTTAAGCAGCCGAAGGAGCTCCCTTTCATAATAAATTTGGCGTTAACAGGTGCAGAGAAAAGGGAGTAAACCTTCCAAGGGCAACAAATGCCTTTACAAACTACAAACTCCAAGAACTCCGCAAACTCCAGAAAAGAGGGAGCAGCACAGGACAATCTTAAAAAACTAAGTAACAACACTAAATTAGATTAGAAACTTAAACCAGGTAAATAAAAAGGGAAAAGTAAAATAAAATGCTAAGCTCCCTGACTAATGTTATGCTTTGAACCCACACAGATCTTACCAAGAGATCATGAGGTCTGCTATTGTTTCAGTTACAGTGTAAAGTGCAAACACAATCCAGTACATCATCCACCGCACCTGAAAATGAAAGATGTGAATGTTTAGACAGTCATTTTCATTTTTAACTTCCAATATATCTATGACAGGAAGATAAAATACACACAACACATTTTGTAACAAATTAAACTATGCAGTTTGTATTTACGTGCTTTAGAAAGTAGAAAACTGTTAAGTAGTGGACATCAGCTGAAAGAGAAGCCTTCTGAACAGCCCGTTTATGCTAGCTTACATCAAAGCAGCTCTGATAGTCTGACCAACTTCTGCTAGAAAATGAGTAAGAAGGCATATTCATATTAAGCAGCTATTGTTGCACTACCACTAGTTGAGTCATACAATAAGCAGAAAATCCCATCCATCCCATCATGTTCCTTAAAATGGGCACTAGTGTTTGCAAACCTCCCCACCACTTTTACAAACCAGATAATCCAGCTTTTAATGCGGCCAAAACTGAGAAGTACCGCCACTGAGATCCTCTTCTAAATTTAATCCTCACTAGTTAATTGAGCTGCAAAAGGTGATAATTTCCACTTAAGCTAGTTTTGACAGTAGCAGTAAAAGGTACGGGCATTCTTAGGATATGTCTCCACCAAAATTAAATTTTAAACTAATTTACTTTTGTGAGAGCATTGAGAATTCTATGTTAGAGAGGCAGATGCAACCCTACTCATCTCATGTCACAGGGCCTTGCTGAGCTGATTGCCAGAGGATGATATTACAGCTATCTACAGGGATGCTGTTGAACAACAGCAGAAATCAGTCTAGCAGTTCCAGCCTTTAGCAAGCCATCAGATCATTGCAGAGATTACAGTGTCATGATAAGGTCCTATTGCCAGTTTTTAGTTTGAAACCTCCAGCTTCCTACACAGAGGCTCATCAGCAGGGCTGTGGAGTCGGAGTCGTGGAGTCGGAAGCAATTTTGGGTGGAGTCGTGGAGTCGGAGTCAGTAGAAATGTACCGACTCCGACTCCTTTATAAATGGGAAATGTATATTAACTAGTAATAACAAATTTACTGTAGTAAAATGGTAGCACAAGGCATTCATCACCACCACGTGAATCCAGAGCTTGGAAAAGTTACTGTTCTAGCTTTAAAAAAAAGAATTTTCCAAGTCAGATTGTGAGGTTATTCCGCTTCCAGATGCATGAAGTAGAAATTTTTAGACAAAAACACTTTTCACCATTTTATTAGCTAGACACTTCTAATCCCAGTTCTCTTATTACGACAATGCAGACCATATCAAAATGCCACCATACTAAAAGATCAAAAATAAAATCAGATATGGAACCACCGAATTTAAAACCGCTTTCAAAGCAAAACTTTAAAAGCTACAAGATGTAATTGTAAATAAATCAAATCTTTAGACAATTAATTGCCAGGACCAATTTTAATCAGTGAGGGCATGTTTTAATTTGGTGATATCTAAATTTACTTACCTAACTGAGCAGTTAATATGCATATGATTAATCAACTAAAATTTTTTTAGTTAGTTGACAGCCTAACTTATTTAATCAATTCTAATATTGCGTCAATGGAATTCACAGATGTATCTTGTCTTGAGACAAACCTAACTTGTTTTTTTTAAAAAAAGTCCTCAGTTTCAGACAGATTTCTTAGCATTTCAGATTGAACAGAGAGCTAGTCATGTGATGATGTCCTAAAATTAATTCCCAAAGGAATTAGAGGACATTTTAAGCATGAGTGAACACAGTTAAATTAGTGTACATGCCAGCTGAAGTTATACACTGATGGGCTGTCTTCATCTGAAAAAAAATGAGCTTCATGTGAATTTTTATGGACTCAACAGAATGCTTTAATGACACAGAAATGGGGAAAAATAGCTTAGCTTTAAAACATAATTCATTTGCATTTTAATCGCTATGAAACCCTGTTTAGTGAGCTACAAATTTTAAAACCAAAATTATTCATTCTAAAACATGCTTTGCAGAACTGAAGTTACTATGCTTTAATATGAAAGGGCTAAAAGGATATTATCTGGTCAATAGAAATTCATTCATTAACGGATAGTGACATGTTATCCATAAAAAGGACCATATCAAGAATTTAAGATAATCTCCTAAAGGAATAAAATTTGATTTTTTAAAAGACGTACGTACAGCATAAACATCTTTTTTTGTGACGTTAAGAGTTTGCATTCTGATGGAAGACAAAGTTGCATGACTTCTGAACTTAAAAACTGGGATGGATGTTCATCTCAAGGACATTTAGCTCAAGGATAGTTGTATGTCAACAAGTCCTAGAGTGTGGTCTGAAGGTAAATGATGCCACCACCTTCCTGAAGCTAAGCAGGTCTGGATTTGATCAATGCCTAGATAAGTGACCACATAGGAGCCATGTCAGCCTTGTAGCCAGCCTTCCTTGTTAGGTGGGGCAGCCACATTTCTAGGTGGGACACTGTGGGGGGGGGAGGTGCATAGTACCAGCCAATCCCCCACCTCACTGGTGGAGTTGATATGAGAGCCAGGCCAGGGGAAGAGAAAGGCAGTGACCTTCCCCATCACTCCTTCTCCATCCAGAGTAGGGATGGGATCTGTTGGCCGGTGACAGTTTGAAAACATTCCGTCAGCCTAACTGGCTGGCATCAATTTGAGTTTGTTATATATCTGCAGGTCGCTGCTTTTCCCATCTGGTTTTTTTCACTTGGAAAAAATATTGATATTAATATTGACATTTTCCAAGGAAAGATTGATATTTTGGAAATATTTATACTTTTAAAATATCAGTATTTTGAAGGAAATATTGATAAATTATCATTCTTACAATTCATATTTTAGAGGCGGATTTTTCTAAAAAAATCCATTTTCAAAAATAGCAGCGGAAATTCACTACATTAAAATCTGATCCTCAGCAATTGACAATAAGCAAATTAATAGAAAATTTGGTACCAAATCTGAATTGGGCAGAATTCTAGCGCATCCCTAATCTAGAGAGTATGTTGACGTACATGAATGAAGTTTAATCTGTTGAACTGTCTCACCCGACTCAAAAGTTTGACTTTGCCTATAGCTACAGTTTCCTTTCACCTGTGGTCTGTCCCTGTGTTCTGATTCTTCATGAACTGAACTACTTTGGTAAAGACAGTGAGCTTCTGAGCTTGGCTTTGAAGCTGCATTAGGCATCTCTGTTTTAGATTTCATCACACTACAAGTTTATTCATACTGCAAGGGCAAAGAGAAAACAAAAACTATTGGGTGTGTTTGTTAACTCCTCCTTGAGAGTTCCTCCTTCTAGTCTTGTTCCTGGTGTTTAGCTTTTCCTTCCTGTTGGACAATCAAGTGAAAACTTTTTAACTGACTGTTATAGGACCCTTGAAGGCAGGGCAAACTAAGTAATTCAAAATAATTGTGGAAAGCAATTTGATTTTCTTTTTACTGGTTGTTGGGTTGATTGTTCTGTCCAGAAACCCTGAAAAGGCCTCACATTGAGCTGCACACATTGGGAAAATAAGAAATTAGGGCTAAGTTACAGTTTAGGTGTCTAGCCAGCCAACTAGCTAGCTGTAGTGTACACAGCAATATTTCTATTCCTCTAGGGCTGTTTTCATCCTTTGTCATCAAGTAATCAAGAAAAAAGAACAAAAAATAGTCACTATGATTGTGGATATATAACGAGTACTTTAAAAGAGTAGCCATTTTTCAGATCACTTTAAATTATCTCTTTATTTCCCCCTTTAGCAATAAGCAACCAATCCTGCTCTATTCATTCTAAGAACTTAAAACAAACTCTTACTTCTTACTGCAGGCAAACATACTTATTTATTGCTGGTTGGATAGACAGCACAACTGAAAATGAAAAGCAGAGCAAAGGAAAGTCTGAGGGGTGGAGTCTAACTCTAGCCCATACTACAAAGTTTTAATATTTAACTCTTCAAGGGTCATACTATACAGGCTGTTTTTTTCAGGATCACTTAAGTAATTAGAAGGTGATTGTGATCATGAAAAATCCACCCTCAGTCAGACTTTTGTGGGCTCTTCCAGATGTTTGTTGTGCATTCACCCTGCCTTATTCACTGAATTTTTCAGAGGGTCCTGTCAGGCTCACACCTGCTTTCACCACTTTGTCAGGCCCCTACCAATCAGGATTCCACCTCAGGCCACCACCTGCTAGGATCCCGCTTGTGGCTACCGCCTTGACACGGTCCCACCTCACGGTTCTGCTCTTAAAATGGTTCTCTCACCAGCTCTAGCAAAGATCTCTCAAGATCCCACTGCTAGGCAGCACCACCAGACCTTCCTGTAAAACAATATTGCCTTGAGACTGTGCCTTAGTCTCCTCTTGGCTTATTGCTACTTTGTGTCTGGGTGCACTTGCAGGCCACAACCCCCCTGTATCTTTGTGGCTACAAAGAATACAGCCCTGGGTTGCTCTGGGTACTTGATGATGTTACACTATCTCTTCACCGCTGCCACCACTGATACTGTTTCTCCACCTTGGTATATGCCCTGCCCACCCTTCTGGTCTGTGTAACCCAGCCAAGGATCAGACATTAGGTAAACCAAGAAATATTTATTTATATATACAGGAATAACAAGATTACTTAAAGGTATAGTTTAACAAGCTTATGGTTTCATCAGATGCGTTACTCTTTATGTTTCTAGCCGTCAATAACCTGCCTCACTACCCGTCTAAATCCAACCCACAAAAGCGTCCCTCATCAACCAACCGCCTCAACCAACAGAACTCCCTCTCAACTGTCATCCTCTCATTTATACCTTCAGACACTCAAACGCTCAGCCAATCATAATACAACATTCTCCAGCATTCCAGCCTATGTACTCCCCCCCTCACTCAGTCTACTTATCATATATACTCTAATAAACACACACTTACCATATTTACAGTATTATAAATACAGGGGCATCACAGGTCCTATTCTTAAATTGCTCCTGTTCTTAAAACAAGCTATCATTCTTTAAATGGAGGGGTTGTCATTGTCTGTTATGTCACAAATTAAAAAGACAAGTTTCCCCCTGAAACTGAGGGGGGGACACAAAGCACAGCTCTGGGGGGCAGCATCCCCCTCCCCCCCCCAGGCTCCAGGACTGAACCACACACACACTGCTTATGGTTCTATGACTGAAAAAAAAGGCAGAGTATAGATCTAAGAAAATGTTTATATTTAAATCACCAACATAGCAATGACAATTGCTCTACATCTAATCTATGACATGAGTGGCTAACCTGTGCCCTTCCATGTGAAGCTGTTTTCTTCCATACTACAGTTGCATGCATATTTCCAAGGTTCTGCACAGAGAACTGCTTTTATAATTTTATTTTTCAAATTACGTAAGTGTACATTCAGAAATTGCATCCACTTAACATAATACTACTAACAGGACACATTTAAATTTATTTAGTATCACAAAAAGAAAGGAGGTTATTCAATGAAGTGCACAGGACACCATTATGAAAATGTGATCAGGTTTGTTGCAACTTATATAGTTCACTGGTTTCTTTCTCCCAAGTGTACTTAAAATTCATGTTCTGAAAAGTGGATAGAATCCAACTGCTTATTTGCATCCACAGCAGTCTGCAAGCAAGCCAACCAAAAGGTACTCCACTTACCACAAAATGACACAAGCAAACTGATAAAGTCTAGGTATGTAATCTTCACCTGATGAACACCAACTTCACGATTTTGTCAGGAAATCATAGTTCAATCTTCTGCCTCCTTTACCAGATCAGTATTAGAATTTCAACATGAGCAAAACAAATTATGTTACAGCAGGGTGCACAGTGCAAGATTTAATGTGGACAGCAAGATTCCATTTTTGTGTGTTTGGACACAAAACTAAGCCAAAGTTTAGTGTTACACAAATGTGCCTAGCCTTCCCATGCTCCCATCACTCCCTCCAGTGCTACCTCAAGACTGGATGCTTCTGCTTCCAGATTAGATTAGATTAATGGCAGTGTTATGACCAAACCTGAATAACCAGTTTAAACTATTATTAGCGAAAACAGGCCAGTTTTGTAAGATATAGTTTAAAGTTTGTCAATATTGGAAACAAGCAATATAATGGTAAGGTTGTTCTGATTAATATTCTTATCTACTCCAAAGATATAAAGTTACTTAAAAATAAACCATGGAAAAAATTGGATACTCTTCACCAAGATTACACAGATGTCATAGCAGAAATATGTAGCCCATTATCAAAATTCATTTCAGGCTTTAACAAAAAACATTGCGTGTATGCTGAACATGCACTCTGAACATGTTGATTCGATCCATTTTGGATACGTTGAACTACTGTAATTCAAACACTGTGAGGAAAGAAAGTGATCAGAAACAAGTGGCTTCAGTAGGGTTCCACTACCTTAGCCTTACAATGTAATTTATAAAGAAGAAACTTATATGTTTTCAGGATGTCGGCACCTTGGGTTCTGGAGGAAATTCGCTCCAGCTGAGACTTCAACATCATTAAATTAACTCAGGGACAGCTGACATAATTAAAGCTCAAGCAAGGATCACTCCAAATGTTGGTATATACTTTTCATTGACTTCATTGATGAAGTTCAACATCTACATTCAGAAATCACACCATCAACAGGTTTATTTTAGAGATTTCTCCCCAATGGCCCATTTAAAATTATCTATACTGCCAGCCCCATTCCCAAACCTTTTACACAAGAAGCTATTATCTATACTGCCAGCCCCATTCCCAAACCTTTTACACGAGAAGCTATTTTAGAAAGAGAAAACACCAAATGAGAAAAATCGCAAACGAGCAGAGAACAAATGAAAATATCTAGGAAAGGGTCCACCTAGTTGATACATCTTGTAAAAGAAGTAACACTATCAAGATTCCTACCCAACTGCATTCACAAAACTAAAGAATTATGATTTTAGTCACTATTCTCTGCACATAATTTATTCCATTTAATAGTTTCTAAAAGAAAAATGCACTCTGAAAATCTAACAAAAACGTAATGTGTTCATAAAAAGTCTCAAATGGCAGGGGTTGAGAATAATGTTTGAGAAGTTATTTGAATACATTAATATGTTCAAAGTAGGGGCTGCATCCCTGTTCTCTCACCATCCATCTGCCATTCTCCCCCCATTAACCCCCTAAAGCTTCCTCTTCACACACCATGCAACTACTAAGCTCCCTTTTCACCTTCCCAACCCCATTTCTGAAGCAACTTCTATACTGCTGCCCCGCTATGCCCCCATTTATACCTTCACCCCCTATGTCCATGCCTCCCTTCTCCTCCTCTCCCCTCCTCATTTTGTGGAACTCCCTCTTGCACACAAATCACCCCCATGGTAACTTCCTGCATCTTCTTCCTCCCACATATTGCTACTACTAAGCACTCTTTTCACCTTCCACCAATGATGAAGCCACCATCCTCTTCTATTCTACAGCCCCTTTTGTACCCGCTTTCATCTTCACTCCCATTCCCATGCCTCTTTCCTCCTTTTTTTTGCAACCCCCTTTGCACTCCCATTTTGACCCTCACCGCTTTTTCTTCCCTCCTCCTCCCTTTTCTCCTCCCCCTTGCACACAGACCACACCCTTTTCCATGCCTCCTCCTCCCTCCTATTATGAAGCCCTCTTTGCACACACACACAGTGATTATGTTACTGTATCTTGAACAGAATCTTAAGAGTAAGTAACCCTGAAGATTAAGTTCAGATGATGGATGTTGTATATATATGGGTGTTTGCTTGTTAATAAAATGCCTGTTCTAAATTACTACACTGAATCTGGAACATCATACTGAAGACAATGCCTGGTACCAGGAGTGATGTTGTCAGACTACAACTACCATCAATCCCAGCCTGCTTAGCCAATGGCCAAGGATGATGGGAGTTGTAATCCAACAAAATTTGGGGACCCAAGGTTGAAGAACAATGCTCTATTTCTCACACATGAGACAGGTGAGGAATGGAAGAAGAAGTTTGAGTACAAGAAAGGAGGGATACTGAGAAAAAAAACCTGACAGTTTTAAACAACAGTTGTTTAAGTAAAGCAGGGATTGGGGGACACTGAAGAAATGGTGGTTTTAAACAATGGCAGAGGTTTGAGTAGAGCAAGAAGGAAACTGGGAAAGGCTCTGTTGTGTTAGCTTCAGTGTAGTCCCCATCTCTGCTATTTCTCCTTCTTAAAAGTAAAAAAACTCCAGTGTTCCTTCACTTCCCAATCTATCCAGATCTCTCCAATTTTAAACCACTTTTCCTCTATCAGGGTGCCTCCCTTCTTACTCCCATGCCATGGCCCCTGCTGTTGTGCAACCTGCTTTCTCTTTTGCTCACAACCTCACTCTGGCTTCATGCAAATCCAGGATTGTGAAGAGGCACTAAAAATCCTCCAATGGGGGTTATGTGATGATACTCTAACATTTTTAATCATATTTAAGATACTGCCAATAATTATTTGAGCACAACTACTAGAGAAAAGGGGTTTTCTGGAAGAGAGCCTGTTTGGAAAAAAATTCCATCAAGGAAAGAAGGGGGAAGATCACAGAAGAAGCTAATATGGCTTTACAGAAAGCTTCGAGATGACCTGAAAACAAAAAAGGACACATACAGAAAGTGGAAGGAAGGCCAATCCACAAAAGAAGAATACAGACAGGTAGCACAGAATTGCAGGGATGGTGTCAGGAAGGCTAAAGCTGAGAATGAGCTGAAGTTAGCGAGACATGCCAAAAGCAAGAAAAAAGCTTTCTTCAGGTACATCCATACTACAAGACAGAAAAGAAATGGTGGTACAGCTACTCAATGAGGAAGACAAAATGATAACAGATGACAAAGAAAAGGCAGAGGTGCTCCATTCCTACTTTGGCACAGTCTTCTCCCAAAAGAGGGTCTATAACCCTTCTGGGAAATGTAAAATTGAGGGGACAGGATTGCAGCTTGAGACTGATAGACAAATGATCAAGGAATACCTAAGCACTTTGAACAATTTTAAATCTGCAGGACCTGTTGAACTGAATCCTAGAGTATTGAAGGATCTTGCCAAAAATCTCTTGGAAGCACTGTCTATTATCTTTATGAAATTGTGGAGGATGGGTGAAGTGCCAGATGGCTGGAAGACAGAACAGTCAGTCTGACATCAATCCCTGGGAAAATTTTGGAGCAGATGATAAAGCAGTCAGTCTGTAAGCACCTTGAAAACAATGCAGTGATTACTAGAAGCCAACATGGATTTACCAAGAACAAATCCTGCCAGACTAACCTTATCTCATTTGTTGATCAGTTAACCTCCTTGGTAGACTGTGGAAATGCTGTGGATATAATATATCTCGACTTCAGCCAAGCTTTTGACGAAGAGCCCCATGATATTCTGACTAGCAAGCTAGCTGAATGTGGGCTGGATGGGACAACTATCAGGTGGATCCACAGTTGGCTACAGAATCATACTCAAAGAGCACTTATCACTGGTTTCTTCTCAAATTGGGGGGAGGTAATGAGCAGGGTACCGCAAGGCTAGGTCCTGGGCCTAGTGCTCTTCAACATTTTTATTAATGACTTGGATGAGGAGGTACATGCTTATCAAATTTTCAGATGATACAAAATTGGGAGGGACAGCTAATACCCTGGAAGACAGAAACAAACTTCGAAGGGACCTTGATAGGCTGGAGCATTGGGCTGAAAACAGAATGAAATATAACAGGGGTAAGTGGAAAGCTCTACGTCTAGAAAAAAGAAACCAAATGCACAGTTATAAGATGTGGGATACTTGGCTCAGCAATACTACATGCAAGAAGGATCTTGGGATTGCTGCTGATCCAAGCTGAATATGAGCCAACAGTGTCATGCGGCTCCAAAAACGGCAAATGCTATTTTAGGCCGCATTAACAGAAGTATAGTTTCCAAATCGTGTGCAATACTGGTTGTGCCTCATCTTGAGGACTGTGTCCAGTTCTGGACACCACACTGTACCAAGGATTCAGACAAACTGGACCTGGTTCAGAGGAGGACAACGAGGATCATCAGGGGACTGGAAACAAAGCCCTATGAGGAGAGACTGAGAGAACTGGGCATGTTTAGTCTTGAGAAGAGAAGATTGAGGGGAGGTATGATAGCACTGTTCAAGTACTTGAAAAGTTGTCACACAGAGGGCCAGGATCTCTTCTCATTTGTCCCAAAGTGCAGGACATGGAATAATGGGCTCAAGTTACAGGAAGCCAGATTTCTGGCTGAACAGGAAGAAAAACTTCCTAACTGTTAGAGTGGTATTACAATGTAACCAATTACCTAGGGAGGTAGTGGGCTCTCCAACACTGGAGACATTTAAGAGGCAGCTGCACAGCCACCTGTCAGATATGCTTTAATTTGGATTCCTGAGTTGAGCAGGAGGTTGGACTCGATGGCCTTATAGGCCCCTTCCAACTCTCTGATCCTATGATCTCATTAGCCATGTTGATACAATCATATATAGCAGGGATGGGAATCTGTGGCCCTCCAAATGATGTTGGACACCAACTTCCATCAAACCCAGCCAGCACGATCAATCGTCAGCAATTATCTGAGCTGTAGTCAAACAAAATCTGGACAGCCACAGTTTTGCCATCCCCGATATACAACAGCAGTTCAAACGATGGGAACACACAGTATTTACACAGTGTCCTAACAGAGAACCATGGTTAAGTACTTCCAAACAGAAGCCAGAGTTTTTATGCCAGTTTTAAACCCTGATTTAAACCTGGCTAATGGTCCTGGATTGTTTGGAGGCACTTCACTGTAATTCCCAATTCAGATATAACTAAAAGCTGTGTTTGTGTTGTATCCTGGCTTGTTTTGCCACTCATGTGAAGGGAGAACTGAAGCGGGAGGAAAGGGGCTCTGTGTAGGTGCACCCCACTTGTACTATTAAGCAAGGAATGAAAGTTTAGTGTGATGTTTTGCTCACCTTGTCTCCCAGATTCTTGTCTAATCTGCAAATAGATGTAGTTCTGCTAGTAATTAACAGATGATAAATCTCTGTCTGTGTATGTGTGTGTGTATTTTGAAAATGCAGTTTGTGCCTGCCTTTTGAGAACTTAAGCCACAGTCACATTATGGGGAAACTAAAATGCAAAGCAAAGAGCATTTTGTTTAGTTTTTTAAGCAAGAATATAAAATACTCTACAACATGTTATGTTTTAACTTTAAAAACCACCTGGTACAAGTCACAAGAACCAGAGACCTTTAATCTTCATGGATTGAAGAAGATTTGTCAGCTCTCTGCTATCTTGCGGTAAGGCTAACCATATGTTTATTTTCTTGTAGACAACATCCAAGGGATGAAAAGGGCACCTCCAGAATAGTTCCTGTGTAATCACACCTTCAAGGACACACAATCTGCTCTAACTTAACTTGTCAAAGCTTAATGTTTCGTGAAGGCTATGAGGAAATTTGTTCTCAATGTGATTCAACCAATGCGACAATTATGACTCCCTTTGTTTGAAGGATGAGCCTTAGATGCCTGTTCAAACTGGAAAGCTGGGTTTCCTGAGAGCAATAGGCAGCTGTGTTTAAAGGAACATACACATGCAAAACACACAAACCCAAATATGCAGAACAGAAAATAGAACTACCTCTGGAGTAGAACATCACAGATTCCTATTCATTATACTTCCTACATATTAAAGACAGTCATCAAATCACACATAAAGCAATTAGAAACTGCATGCTTTCAGGGTTCTAATTTCAGCTAAGGCACACATTGAAAACAGTGACCTTTCCCTTCTCTTTCAAGTTTAATTCATCAGAACATAGATTTTATCTTATTTTTTCTTACACAGGAGGCATGAAAAACTTCTGCTTAAGGAGGCAAACAAAGATCTCTTTTTTAAAAAGTTCAATTATACCCTAAGGCTGCAATCCTACATACACTTATCCAGGAGTAAATCCTGTTGAATTCAGTGGTGCTTACTTTTGAGCAGAGATGCAATGGATAGAATTGCACTATATGTTTTGAGTTTTACTTCCACTGATTGTACAATGCACCTATTCATGTCTTTTACCATCCAGAATTCTATTATAAAAGGAAATAAACTAGGTACAACTACATATTTTGATCCAAAAGCTGGCAGACAAGGACCTAAACAAGAGTGTAATGAATATCTGAGTATTCTAAAGAGCACATTCTACAAAAGAATTTATATAAAATTAAGTTATAAAGGTCTAAGAGTGCAACTCTATGATCCCGGGAGGGCATCCCATGGGCCCTTTTTCTATATCAGCAAGGGAAATTCCACCACTGAAGTCATACCAAGCTGCCACTAAATAGCAATCTGATGGAAGAGAAAGCAAAAGGGACATGTAGGGAAAGGCTTCTATTTACCCATCACCTTCTACCCTGGCAGTTCTACTGTGACAGATTCTTCCTTTCCTGCCTCCTTCGATTTGTCTTTAGGAAGCTATCTTATGTCAGACCATTAGTCCATCCATCTCAAAGACAGGCAGTGGCTCTCTAGGGCTTCTTTCAGACAGGGAACTTTGTCAGTCCTACCTGAAGATGCTGGGTTCATGGAATCATAGTAGAGTTGGAAGGGGCCTATAAGGCCACCAAGTCCAACCCTCTGCTCAATAGAGGAATCCAAATTAAAGCATACCTGACAAGTAGCTGTCCAGTTGCCTCTTGAATGCCTCCAGGGTTGGAGAGCCCATCACCTCTCTAGGTAATTAGCTCCATTGCCGTACTGCTCTAACAGTTAGGAAGTTTTTCCTTATGTTCAGCTGAAATATGGCTTCTTGTAATTTGAGCTCATAATTCCATGTCCTGCACTCTGGGATGATCGCAAAGAGATCCTGGCCCTCCTCTGTGCGACAACCTTTCAAGTACTTGAACAGTGCTTTCATATCTCCCGTCAGTCTTCTCAAGGCTAAACATGCCAAGTTCTTTCAGTCTATCCAGTCTGTCCTGGATTGAACTTGGAACTTTCTGCATACAAAGCAGTTGCTCTATCACTGAGCTACAGCCCTTTCCTGAATTTGCACAACAAAAACACAATAAATCTATCTTCTATACCACTATTTACTATTGGTTTTTAGGATGATTTACACAGAGTTCTTCTATGAGCTTTGTCAAGAAGAGGCTGCAGCTGGCAAACCAGAAACACTCTGGCCACAACTTATCCATGCCCTAATAACCTCCTAACTGGATTATTATAATCTATTGTATGTGGGGCTGCCTTGGAAGAGGGTCTGAAAGTTTCACTTAGTACACAGTATAGCTGCCAGGATTTTGATAACTTTAATGTATTCAGATTACATCTTGCCAATGTTATGTGTGTTCTGCTGGCTGCCTAAATGCTACTGTATGATAAATGACTTTTAAAACCCTAAATGATTTGCCCTCAAATATCTGAAGGAGTGCCTTCTCCCATTCTTTCCTGCCTGCAGTCTTGGATCATCACCGGAAGCCCTTCTTGTCAAAGGTGAACTGAGTTTCAGTTAGAGAGGGGGCCTTTTTTGTTGTTGCACCCTATTTACAGAACACCCTGTGATGGCCTTTGGTTCAACAATAAAGATTTGCTTTTCTGTGGAATGCCCTCCCTAGAGAGGGTCTCCTGACACCAACATTGCTCTCTTTTTAGCTAAGTACAGCAAGAGGGGAGACCAAGCTGATGAAGCATCTCAGTCACTGACAAGCTGTCAAGGTAACAAGGGAGTTGTTTTAGCTGAAGGGAGCTTGTAGCTGAAGCTCAGTAGAGGATTTGGTTTTTGGTTATAAAGGGCAGCATATATGGGTAGACCGTCCAAATTTCAGCATTCAGTTCAGTCCTCAAAAATAGAGTGCAACTTGAACAGAGGTTTTTCAAAAGTGTGAGTTACTATCTTGTTTTGAGTTCAGTGTATACTTGGTTTAATGTTATTAAGTGCAACATACAAACTACAGCACAATGGTAGGCCTCAGTACAAGTTAAAAGCTCAGTGTTTGGTTGTTTTAAAATCAGTTAAAAAGTATTTCAATTTTAAAATTTCCACAAGGACTCACATCCATGCATTTTTAGAGGTGCTTCAACTGCCCACATCCTCCCCTTAACTCCCACTTAATCACCACCCATGTCCACTCCCCAGACAAAAAGTTCCCATAGCCATGGGGCTAAACTGACCTAAATCCCCTTTTCAAATTTCTAACTGAGCCACACCACCTTGTGTTTTTAAATAAGGCCCCCCTGATCCAACTGTCTGCAGGAGCAGCTGGAGGAAACTAGACAGGGCTACAAATTTAGGGTAACCTAACAAGGGAGCCCACTTTACAAGCAAGAGGGGAGCCCCAATAACAAAGCATCAAGTTGGGTTAGGTAGCTGTGCAAGCAAGCCATGGCAGACTACTCTTCCCGCACCCTGCTATTTCACCAAACAAACCCCAAGCTCCTAAGTAAATTAACTCAACAAACAGGAATGCTAGTAAAGCCAGCAGGGGTGCTGGGGCTATCCATTGTAGGGGTGCTGAGACTATCCATTGTATTTTATAATTAAGTCATATGTACAACTATTTCCCTGCTTGACAGAAGTTATTTATTAAGTTTATATTCTGCACTTCCTCCCAAAAGGAGCCCTGGACAGCAAGTTGTGGGTGTGTGCTCAATGCAATAAGCTCTTGACCTTCAGGGAGCAAGGACAGATAGCAAAAGGAGTACTGGAGGCGATGTTGCTCTGTACGTCAAAGAGGACAGACAGAGTCCAACAAGCTGGAATTCCCAAAAGGGGGAGACTCCCCCAGGAGAATCAGTGTGGGTGGCAACACTGTGCCCCAAGAGCAAATTACTGCTGGGAACATGCTATTGCCCCTCATGACCAAACTGCCCACGGTAATCCTGAGGTGGAGAATGAAACTGAGGAGGAAGGGTTCTAGTAATGGGTGTTTCAATTATGCTCACATATTGGGTAAATTTGTGTTCTATTCATGATGAAGAGGTAGAATTTCTAGATACCCTAAGGGTGCAATCCAACTAGCATTTACCCCAGGCTGAGGGAAATTGCATATGGAGGACCTCCAGGCTCAGTGCTGGCTCATCCAGAGAAACCCAACCCGGCAGAAGGAAAGCCAGCAGAACACATGCAAAAGGGGCGTTCCGGGGGCATGTCAGAGGAGGGACTGATGGGAAGTACTTACCGAATATCCAGGTCTCATTCGGCTCCCTCCCATGACCCTCTGTTGTAGTGGCTGGTAGGCCAGGAAAAGGGGTTGCAGAAGGAAACACGTATTTTGTTTCCTTCTGGCAGCATTAACTGGATGTGGCGGCCCTTCCACCAGCTCCACCTCCGCTGGTTTCATTCCTGATGGCCTCCAGCAAGTTGGATTGCTCTGTAAATGACTCTGCCTTACAACTGTTAATCATGGAACCAACCTGAGGGAGGCTATCCTGGACTTTTAATCTTAAATGGTGTCAGAGTGGATGGTTTAATGAAAATGTTGATGTAATGTGTGGCAGCTGTGAAAAAGGTGAATTCCATAGTAGAAAAGGTTGAAAATAAGATTACCAATATCATAATGCTGTTATACCAATCTATGGTGAGACCACACTTTGAATGTTGTGTACAGTTCTGGTCTCTGCACCTCAAAAAGGATATTGTACAGCTGGAGAAAGTTCAGAAGGGCAACCAAAATTATCACAGGGCTGGAACAACTCCTCTGTGAGGAAATGTTACCTTGGGGGCTTTTTAGTTCAAAAAGAAGGAAGGACATGATAGAGATGTGTAACATTATGCACAGCATGGGGAAACTGGATAGAGAGGAGGTTTTCTCCCTCTCTCGTAATACCAGAGCCCAGGATCATCTAATGAAATTGAATGTTGGATGATTCAGGACAGACAAAAGGAAGTATTTCTTCACACAGAGTATAGTTAAACTATGGAATTCATTCCCACAAGATTAATGACAGCCACCAACTTGGATGGCTTTAAAAGAGGATTAAGGAAATTCACAGAGGATGAATGACTGATACCCACGATGGTTATGTTCTACCTCCACTGTTGGAAGTGGTATGCCTTGAAATACCATTTGCTGGGGAACAGAAGTGAGAAGAGTGTTGTGTTCATGTCCTGCTTGTGGGCCACTCACAGGCATCTGAATAGCCATTGTAAGAAAATCATGCTGGACTAGATGAAACTTTGGACGGATCCAGCAGGGCTCTTCTAATGTATCAGAACAAAATCATTATTTTCTCAGGCTTTTAGAGTTCAGGCATTTTGAAATTTTGCCAGTGGTTCTGTTTTAGCTGTCAGCTGTTTTTATTATGTGCTTCTGTTGTTACTTTAATTGTGCAAACTGCTTCAGACTAAATTTTGGTGAAAGGTGGTACAGAAGTATTTTATAGAAAAAAGAAAGTGCATAAGTAAAACAAAAACACAATAAAAACAGCAAACCCCGTTAAAAAATCTAATTTTTAAAAAAGTATCAGAGAACACAAAGGTCTTCATTTGGTGCCAAAAGAACAGCACAAGCACTAGTCAAGCCTTCCTGGGGAGACAGTTTCAAAGACAATGTACCACAACTGAAAACATCCTGCTACCTGAGGCAGCACTCACTCCAAAGGGGAGGGAGAAATGGGTAATACTGCACTGATACAGGCTTGGTGGCAGAGGGGGTGCTGTAAAGGAGGACATAAAAGAGCACTCTCCCATTGTTAGGCCCTCAACCTCCTGCCATTGTCATGGTGATGTGAATGATGCAAGAGGCCACTACACATGATCCCTCATATTGCCCCCTCATAATAATGGCTTGGGTAAAAAGCTAAAAAGAAGTAGGCTAGGGAGGGGAAATCTTATCTTCCCACCTTCCCTTTCTGTTCTGTTCAGACCTTGGGAAGGGATGAGTCGTCCTCTCCACACCAGATGGGAGCATGAAAGAATGCACATCTAGGTCAATGCACAACATAATATGCAGCATGGCTCCTTCCCTAATGAGATGGGTTGGCTGCACAGAGAAAGTGCACTCATGAAAAGTTGGAAGGAGAGCAAAGAAGCACCACATGCCAGCTCATCTAGATACTCAATCATGGTTAAAAAGGGACTGTCCCACCATGCCATGGAACCACAATTAAGGTAGAAAGGAAGAAATATGCATCAGATTAGGGAAGAGCTGCAGCTAAGAAGTATATGTTTCTAAAATTAGCTCCCAATTTATTACCCGGATTTAAGAAGGGAGTCACTGTTACATCTACACTGACTCACTGAAGTATTAATTAGGATAACATGTTTAAATAATTATTGACTTCTGTTGACCAACTTGAGCAGTAGCAGCACATGTGGTGAGGAGGAGCCACCCTCCCAGCATTGGTGTCACTCCTACCTACCTCAGCAGGACTGGGGCAAAGAGGCAGCAAGTTGGGACCATGTGGTTGCACCAGCAGGATTGCCACCATCAATCCAGCGCTTCTGCTGGTGCAACCACAAAATTCCAGCCTCATGTCTCAACCTTACTCAGGTAAGCAACAACTACACTGGCATCAGAAGGCTGGCTCCACGTTACCACACATGCCTCTAATTCACTAGAGTCCATTTGACGTTTGATGAAGCTGTGTTATATACAGCACATTACAAATCTGAATACAACTCAATAACACAAAAGTAGTTGAACAAAACTTACATATTCCTTCACGTTTTTTGTCTTTACAGCTTTGTATGAATAATAAGCAGGATACAGCATTCCAAAGACCAGCCTGTTGAAAAACAGAAGTATTTAGATTTGACAAGAGGTGCATAATAAATAAATAATAACGAATGGTTAAACTGCATGGGAAAGAAATGGGGTAAACTGGTTTTTCCAGCCACTGTTTCAGTAATAGTACCAGAAAGCCATCACATCTGAAGTCCATGTAAAGTTGTATTTCAACCCTAACAATAGTTATAATCCAACACAATCCTGCTGATGGACAGTGCATTGGACTGAGCTTCTATAACTTCCCCTTCTTAACCTCAACATGAAACACTCCTTGAATATTATTTCTCAGGTCAAAAAAGTAGCCCATGAGGGTTTGTCTTTGATGCATACCTTTAAGGTTGCTTTTTTTAAAAGAAGGGAAGTATTTAAAATTAAGTAATGTTCACATTTCTTGTTCTGTATAGTTAAGACTATCTAGCAGAGTTTATAAAAAAACCTGAAAATATTGGCCAAAATAATTTTATTTAGAGGTTTAATATAGATTGTCCCTATTATACAGACTACAGTAAGACTTGTATATTAGATATTCCTACAGAAGCTTTGTTAAATTTGAATTTCCCCAGAGACTTTGGTATTGGGAGTTAAACCATTAAATGGGCTGCTGCCCACTGTGCTACTGCAAGAGGTTTATATGACCTTCACAGGCTCAAGGTAGAACTTGATGGATACCACAAGACTATAAAAGCTTTACCTATTACACAGAACACCTGCAGATGGAAAACAAAGTAGCTGCTTTCAATCTAGATAGAACACAACTTCACTAACAAAAATCTTGTTCCTTTTAACTTAGTCACAAATTGCTTCATAAATGTGCTATGACTACAAATAGAAATTCATGAAGATAAACAAATCTGTTCATTTATCACTTAACATATTTGGAAAAGCAAGATTTGGCTCCAAGCAATTTATTTTCTTTTCCTGTATATCTTTAAGATATCTATGGTAGGAAATTCTAGTTCATTACAGCAGTGTATGCACCGCCCAATTATTCACACAGATATCAGATGCTTATCTTCATAGTTTATTGTACTCCTTTGTTAACCATATTGCAAATGAAGACCTATGAAATATCATCCATTTATCGCAAGACTTTGGGTACCCATGCTGTTTGGATAGTTTAGTACTTTTGTATGCATAAATACTGATATTAACCATTGTGTGCATTGTAGAAAAGGGCTACGGAATGATTTTCAAAACATACTTGGGTCAACAACACTATAAAATAAGCTACATCATTGTTTGATTAACACAACATCAAAGGAAAAAAGTCACTTGAGTTTTGTATGTAAGCCACTGCTTTGAATTTCAGCTGGCATGAAGTAAAAAAAATGTTTTCATTCAAACTGGTTTCAGCTGACTCCAATTTATTATACTCCACACTTTTTTTAATGAATAGACTTGCTTACAAATGTATGAGTGATATTTGAGTTCATGATCATTTCAGTTCTCCAGCTTTATACTGAATTTATACATCGCTTCCCTCTACAAAGGTACCAAAGTGATGTACAACAAAGTAAAAAATACAGTAAAATTGCATAAACTTTTAAAAGACACATTTACAAATACAATATCCTATCATAGGTCTCATTTAAATGCCTTTGCCTGGGGCCAAAATGATGAAGGACAAGCTTGATGTCAGATGGGCCTACATTGGGAAAGCATTCCATAAATGGGGGGGGCGCTACAACAAAGCAGGGCCATTCTTGAGTTGCCTCCCTCCATACCTCCCTTGGATGATACACACAGAGAAGGGGTTTGAAGATTTCAGTGTCTGGGCAGATTCATGCAGGACAAAGGACCACTTTACATATAGTGGTCCCAAGCCACTAAAGGCTTTAAAGAACAGAAACAGCACTTTGAATTAGGCCCAGAAACAGATTGATATTCAGCACAGGCAGGCCAGAACTCGCACTATGTTTTCATACCTTCTTGATCCAGTCTTAGCAGCCATGTTCTGCACTAGTTATAGTTTCCAAAACACCTTCAAAGGCAACCCGACATGCCATTATTGCAGTAATCTAACTTGGAGGTTACAGAGTATAGACACCCAAAGCCAGGTTATCCCTGCTGAGATAAGGGCAAAGCTGGTAGAAGGCACTCCATGCCACTTAGGCCACTTTTGGATCCAGCACATTGGATGCATGAGTACCCCCAAGCTGTGTACCTGTTATTTCATGGGGAGTTTAACCTCATCCAGAACAGGATGCATTTCACTTATCTGGACAGTGGAACCACCTACTAACAGTGTCTCAGCCTTCTTTGGATTGAGCTTCAGGGATTTTGTTTTTGTTTTACTGTCATCTAGTCAGATGCCAGGCAGCAATCCAGCACATCCACCACTATACCTGCTTGAGCTGTAAAGGAGAAGTAGAGTTGTGTGTTTTCATCAGTATGCTGATGGCACACTCCAAAACTCCAGATATCCCTACTCAGAAGTCTCATGTAGACGTTAAACAGCATGGGGGATATAAAATCAAACTCTGAGGAAACTTGTGTGACTGAACAACATCCCACAAGCACCACCTTTTGGAGACAACAATCCAAGTAGGAGAAAAACCACTGAAAAACAATGGCCTCTACCAGGGCTGTGGAGTCGGAGTTGTGGAGTCGGAAGCAATTTTGGGTGGAGTCGGTAGAAATGTACCGACTCCGGCTTCAAAATAAATTTTGATTGACAAATTTTTTAAAATATAAATTCAAAATGTCAAAGAAGCTTCCCATGAAGTCAGCTGTAGTTGAGCATTTCACCATAACTCAAGATGGAAAACATTTTGTGTGTCAGTGTATGACACAGGACCCAGATGAAGACAAATGCTGTGATGCCAAGATCAGCACATATTCAGGCAGCGATAAAAATGCTCCTATGAGAGCTTCCAATTTAAAAAGACATTTACAGCCTTTTCCAGGGCTGTGGAGTTGGAAGCAATTTTGGGTGGAGTCGGAAAGTAGAAAAATAGAGGAGTCGGAGTCGAAGGTTTGGCATACCGACTCCACAGCCCTGGCCTCTACTCCCTACTCAGATAGTGTCCCCAGAAGGACACTATGATTGCTGATATCAAAAGCCACCAAAAGATAAAGGAGAATCAATGGACACATACTCCCACATCCCTCTCCTGATATAGGTCATCATACAGGGTGACCAAGGTTGGTCTCAGTGCCAAAACCGTGCCTGAACCCCGACTGAAGTGGACCTAGAAAATAAGTCTCATCCAAGAGTGCCTAGAGATGGCCAGCAACTACTTGCTCAAGAGCCTTGCCTAGGAAAGGGACATTTGCATGTAGTCTTCAAGTCTTCTGGGTCCAAGCAGGGTTTCTTAAGGAGTAGTCATCTCACTACCACCTTTTTCCAGACAGCCTAGGCCCACTCTATCTGAGAGACACATGAATTATCTCCTTCAGCTAGCCAGAAGTTCCCTCCTTATTGGATGTTATTAGCCACAAGGGATGGGATCAAGAATGCAAGTGGTTGCCCACACCTGTCCAAGAACCTTGTCCACATCCTTGAGTCTTACCAACTAAAACTCATCCATTTATTCCTGACGAGACAGCACTCTGGACACTTTGGAGAGACACCTTCTACGATAGTAGTTTATTACTGTCTACCACAAATCCAAGTGATTTTATTCTCATAAGGCAGCCTTTCCCAACCAGTGTGCCTGCAGATGTTGTTGGACCACAACTCCCATCATCCTCAGCCACCATTTCCAATGGCTGAGGCTGATGGGAGTTGTGGTCCCAACAACATCTGCAGGCACACTGGTTGGGAAAGGCTGTCATAAGGGCTTGCAAATAAACCACAGCAGGCTCCTGAGTGTTCCACCACCTCCTTTGGTCCAGAAGGAAAAAGGGCCCATAACATCCTATAAAGCTCCATTGGAAAAGACACTAAGGACTACAAGGGAGGCAGAGAAATAACTCTTCTTCACTACCACAAAGTAATAAGTAGGCATTTGCGTTCAACTGTACTTATTTGGAGTCTTCCCTCTATCTGCATTCTAACAATTGTTCAACCTACCTCATTGCCCTCAGCTCTGGGTATACCACAGTGCCACCCAGGCTCAGAAAAGTGGAAGAAGGTGGAAGTGCAAGACTATGTCAACCACCCAGTCATTTCCTTGTTCCAGAGACAGACCAGAGCTTTGACAGGGTTCCTAGGTGTGTCAGCCAGAAAAGACCCCAAAGCCACTAGATCCATCTACTCTCTGAGGGTGGACCATTCCAACAGGTCCCCTGCTTCTGCAGGGTGAAATGGCACCGACAGTCTAAAGCTCAACAGGAGGTGATCTGGCCATGGCAAGGTAATAATGCTAAGTTCTCTCCCTCCTTCAGATCACATTCCTCCTGCATGAACTGAGTAAACAAGGTCCAGGGTATGGCCAGCACATGTTTGGATAGCCCCCTGAGCTAACTGGAACTGATAGCTTGGCACAGATGTTGAATCTCCCAGGACCAACACTCTGGGGAATCTCGACACTAAGTTCAAAGCCACCTCCATCAGCTCAGGCAGGGAGACTGTTAGTTTGTCACCTACCTCACTACCCAACAAAGTCCTTAATCCATCCTGTTTGCCCAATGCCAGGCATAATCACTTTGAACAAGCATTCAATTGAACAGGAAACCTGGAGAAGAAAGAAGAAAGCAACTCCTCCTCCCTGACCCTCTAGGCTGGGACTACTATATAGGCAGACAATTACAAGTGTGTGTGCAAACACTTCATGTATATTCTGGTGTCTGCCTGCCCTAGCCCAAATTAAGTGGCAGAGGATCATTTTGACCTTGGGGCGGACCTTCAGAAACAGTAAGAAGCAACAATCAAAGCCAAATGTCTGATCATGACCCTAGACTGAAATTCAGGAATGAGGAGGGTGCAATTATTTTCATAGCTCAGTGCAACTGCAGTGGCAAGCCCTCTCTTCTCCTTAGCCTAGAATTTGGGAGAAGGTAAGGGTGCTCACCTCTACAGCCACACTGAGCTTTGGAGATACTCCACAGCTTTGCCTGACATCAAAAATGGGATACACACACAAACGTGTGACAGGGCCAGTAGTAACAAATTTTGGTAGGCTAGCAACAGACCCAGTGTGGTGTAGTGATTAAGGAGTTGGACTATGACCTGGGAGACCAGGGTTTGAATTCCTACATAGCCATGAAGCTCACTGGGTGAAGCCATGAACCTCCTGCTTGAAGAAGAGGTCTATAATCCTATTGAACAAAGCTATTTTGACTAAAACGCAGCATTAAAGCAACTAAGGGTATGTAGGGAAGACAAAAATGCCCATAAGGAAATGTGCACTGTTATCCTGGCAGAAAAAAAAATATTCAGACAGCAATCTACTGTAGTACATGTTGCATGCAACTCTCCAAAACAGAAAAACCATCTCACTAGTAATATTATAGTTTGTGCACTTCATCAGACCATTCAGGATTATGGAATCACATTCTTTCAATTAGGATGTTTTTCTAAACTCAAATAGCTAGATACTATTTAATACTTGGTTGCCATGGCAGTCTGCTGAACCATGCTTGAAATCACCAGATAGCTGTTCACAGCAGGTACTGGCAGCACTCCAGTTCTTTCAACTATTTGCTAAGGCCTCCATGTTTGTAGAGAACAGGTTTATAGCAAACATATGCAATAATTCACTAGAGGTAGATTGCACATAATGCAGTATATGCAGAATCTATTACAGTCTTCCCAAACATGTTCTGATAACTGGCCCCACCCACACTAGCCACTTAGAAGTACTGCTAGTGAGTTCAAAGATTCCATACACCTTATACCATGTTAAGAGACTACATACACGTTTTGCCTCTGGTCAACCTGGACCAGCTAGAACTTTTAAGACAAACACTGACCTCCTACATAAGAAAATGCCAGGCTCTCAGAAAGATGCATTGGCTTGTGTTAACAAAATCAACTTTGTGATTCAGTTTATAATCAAACCAAGTTCATGGCAATTGTATAAATCTATTCTCTCCCTTCACACACACATCACAAGGCAGGACAAATTTAGTACAGCTGACAACACATTAAAACATTTTAACTGGCCATGTATCCATCTTTTAATTCATATTTAAATATGCACATTATCAAAGCTCAATATAGATGCCTGATGATATTGAGAGCCACATGGTAACATTAATTATTAGAAAGACGAAGTATGACAGATGGACTTTCCTTCTTTTACAGCACATGTAAGGAACCCATGACCCTCCAGATGCCTTTCGACTCCAACTCCCATCAGCCCCAGCCACCATCGCTAATAAGATGTATGAGAACTGGAGTCCAGCAACATTTGGAGAACCACAGGTTCCCCACCACTATTTTACAGTAACATTCCAGACATAAAATAGCTTCAAAAACTAGAGCAGAGCATTCTTAATTTGCAGTCCCACCAATTAAATATCATCATCAATTACTGTAATTGATGTGGGCCAATTTAATGGCCAAAGCTTTAGTTCAGAAATTGTTAATATAGTGCACGTGTACTTGCAGAGGCCTTGCCTAGTGTCTACAGGAGCACCCCTCCCCCCAAAATTAGGTTTGAATGAAGTATTATATTGTAGACAACAGCGTAGGCTGCAGAGTGCACTTCGTTCCCACAACAGTTTCACCAGTTTGCAAGTGTGCCCATGGCCCCAAAAAGGTTGGTGATCTATGCTTTAGACTGCAACCCTAAGCCCATTTACCTGGGAGTAAGTCCCACTGAAATTGATTGACCAATTAAACCAATTACAGTTTGGCGTCCTAAGGAAATGGACTGCCTTCAAGTCAATTCCGACTTATGGTGACCCTATGAACAGGGTTTTCATAGTAAGTGGTATTGAGAGGGGGTTTACTATTGCCTTCCTCTGAGGCTGAGAGCCACTGACTGGCCCAAGGTCACCCAGTGAGCTTCATGGCTGTGTGGGGATTCGAACCCTGGTCTCCCAGGTCATAGTCCAGCACACTAACCACTACACCACACTGGCTCTCTGGCATCCTATAGTCAACTCAGTGATTTTCAAACGGTGCGCTGGGGCACACTGGTGCACCGCAAGAGGTGGCTAGGTATGCCGTGAACATTATGAAAGCATATTATTATTTTTATTCATAGTTTAAAATATATTAATATATTTTTAATTTTGTACACGAAGTGCTCCAGGAAATTTTTATATGTTTTACAATGCGCCACGAACCAAAAAGGTTTGAGAACCACTGAGTTAACTAAATTATACAACTATGTTTCTGTGTTTCTAATCAGACAGGATATCATCTTGTATTTTTACAGCATCTGTGGTCATTAGCTTTTATTTGGCTAATACAAGCAGAACAAAGTTTCAGATCCTTTTGATATTGTCTGGAGCCTAGTTAAAAATTAAATAAACTGGAGATATTGTGAACTCCAATTAGTTGCCAGGAAAGCCTGAACATTATTTGAAGAGCTGTTATTTAAGTCTCTTGCTTGTCGCTCATTGAGCCTTTAGGAATTTTATTAAACAAATGTATTAATGGGTAATTATGGGAAATTATCTTACACCTACCTAATTACTTACTTTGATTTTAATAATGTATTCTGAAACTAAAGGCATAACCTGCAATATCCATTGTTACGGTGGAGGCAGAGATCAGTTGGGTATATGTTGGTTTCTGTAACCTACTGGCAGTGATCTGGGGCTTGAATCAAGAATCTCATGGGTTGGGGCAGTGACCTAAATGTAAATGTACTGCCTTCAAGTCGATTCCGACTTATGGCAACCCTATAAATAGGGTTTTCATGGTAAGCGGAATTCAGAGGGGTTTATCACTGCCTTCCTCTGAGGATGAGAGGCAGTGACTGGCCCAAGGTCACCCAGTGAGTTTCATGGCTGTGTGGGGATTCGAACCCTGGTCTCCCAGGTCATAGTCCAACACACTAACCACTACGCCACACTGGCTCTCGAGGGGCAGTGACCAACCATAGCATATTACCTTGGACTGAATGAATTCCCACCTCAGAATTCTCTCCAAGCACAGAAAAGAATAAAAGAATGGCATCCATGGGATGAAGTCTCTGAACTGGTCAAGTAGTTCATATGCACAAGGAGATTTGCCCTCTGCCCTTCTCTGGTCAGAATACACACTAGGCTTTGAATTAGATACAGCCAGGTCAGGGCCTAGAGGCTGGAACACTTACTGCTGATTACTGCTTTTGTTTACCTGCATTAGTCAGGTATTTCCTTCTTAGCAGCTAACGCAACAGTACAAAGGCTAGAGTCAGCTTTTTGGAATCAGCAGGGAATGACAAACGAGGATATTGGTAATTCACAATGTGACCAAGCCATAAGTGTGATTCAGTTGTTAACTTCTACCATAAACTTCAGTAGGGATAAGCAACTATTAAAGTACAAACTGGTGAGGCTTCATTTGAAATACTGCCCTTAGTTTCAGTCACCCATTTCTTAACATTTAGGATAGTATTATTTCTACTGCTGTTTACATTGGAAGCAGAATAAATCTTTTCTCAGAACCTAGAAATGGGATACTTAGGGCAAAGGTCAGATTTCCAGACTGAGACATCATTTTTTGTTTTTGTTTTTAAGAGTTATTAAGAGCTATTGTGGATATCCAAAAATCAACATCAGTTGCAAGATGTTATCATTAAATGTTTACCACATTTGCTCAGTTGTGCCACAATAATTTATGATGAATGAATTGATCCAACATGGCAACACTGGCAAAACGTCCACTTTTTACTGAGCCTGTAAGCATTATAGGATACAGATGTTAAAACACAAAGAATGGTGAGCAACTGCCATGGACAAGGCTGAAAATATTTGTCTCCAGTCTTACTGTTTCACACCATTCATCTCCATCCCATTAACAATGGGGAGGAAAGCAGAATGAATAATGAGGTGAGTCTGAATGGTTCAAGCACACCATGAGAGGAGCTCTACTCCACACAAAATCTGGTTTAAAAATAGAGCTTTTGCATAGTTCATGTCATCTGTGAATCCAAATTATTGCAAGAGTGGAATCACATATTTAAAGGACTGAACAAGCTATACCTCTCTGCTCTCTAAGAATTTTCTTGCTCTTAAATGAATTGTTTCCTGTTTAAGTCATATTGGACAAGCATCCATTGGACTACCACTAGTTACTGGCATCATCCTCCAAATCAAAGACAACACTTTTGATAGGTTCCATGAAGTTACCAATTTCCTTTTGACAATATGTGTACACAGTAGGGCCTCACTCATACGGTGGGTTATGTTCTGGATCCCCGCTGTAAAGCGAAAACTGCTGTAAAGCGGAATCCATTGAATAGAATGGCATGCAATGGCCGAAAACCACCGTAAAAGCAGAACAAGCACCATATGAGTGGGGCTTTAGTCTAATTGAGACAGCTGTATTAGCGAATCGCTGTAAAGTGAAGTGCTGTAAAGCGGGGCCCTACTGTACAGTGAAGGAACACTGAGAAAGTTCCTGTTTTGAAAGCTTCTCTAGGAAATGGACCTTGACTTGCACATGCAAAGATCATCTCCAGAACATCTGAAAGAGAGGCAAGTTCTCAGAGAGTATGGAAATAGCCTCTCGTATAGGAAGGATAAAGAACCCAATGAAGACTGCATTCTAAGTGGCAACATACTGGCAAAAACATCCACAGATGATTGCGGGAAAGGGCATATAGATTCCTCTCTTAATATAACAGCATTCACATCAAAATCTTTACCTACCCATGGAAATAATGCCACAGTTTTTACGAGTTTGACATGGGTTCAGCAGAAGCACTGAATATTTTGCAGATCACAACACCAGCATATTTCCTCGTTCCACAAGATACAATGCAGCCTCTCCCCTGCAATTTAGGAGATACCACCTTCTGCACCTTGGAGTGACAGGTCTGGTTTTTATTCCCTGTTTTTGCATTAAGGTTTTAAATAGCAATTTGCACCCCCACCCCAAATTTTAAGAGAGCATAAAAAGGCAGATTTGTGATTGTACATGCAACATTCTCTGCCTGACACTATTAAACAATTGTTTGACAAGCAGCCAAAACCATTATCTAATGGACACCAACAACAAAGTGTAATTGTAAACATCTTGATAGCAAAAAGATAAATATTAGGCACAAGTGCATACAAACACTACTGTTCCTTGCTACTTTGTGCCACTCTAAGCCACCCTTTTCCCCAGGAATAGTTATACACAGGAAAATGGGGGGAAATCCAACAGAAGTAGCAAGGCAAGATGTTATTCCTTGTGTGTTATCCCCATCAGATACTCTTAATCCACTTACTGTTTCATATAGCCAAAGAACTTGCACTTATATTTTACTTTCTTCATGTTCCAGCTTTACCTCAGTAATGGAAAATGAAGAAAATAAAGGCTTTAAATTGTACAGTTATTCTCAAAACAAGAAGAAAAAGTAATAATGAGCCAACTGACTAAAGCTTCATTACAAACACATGGTTCAATTCCAAGTTTTCTCCAAGCTCCTTTACTAGCTCTCCAACACTAGAGACTTTAAGAAAGCATAAATCCCCTCAAGTCAATCAAAAATTGTACTATTCTTAGTGTGGAAAAGAAAATGCCCTCTTCAAATGTTCAGAACACCACACAGACTATCTTCTTAACTCAACTGCACACAAAAAAAGCTGCCAAAAAGCCATTAATTCACATACACGTGCCTCTCAAAAACAGTGGCATCTAAGTTTTCAGAATAGCACTAGTTCACTTCCACATTAACTTCCCAGAAAGGTACTTATCCATACAGTGGAGAAGGAAACTTTTTCTGGCTGATGGGCCACATCTTTATGCCCCCAACCCCGGCGGTCCAAATCTGACAAGTAGGCAAAGCCACCCACCTGTCAATCATCTTTCAGGTGATGCTGCACTCTGAAGCCCTGATTGCTGGGACTTCAAAGCACAGCACAGGGCTGTCTGAAAGCCTTTTGCAAGCAGCCCAGTGCTGCTCCTTAAACCTCTGAAAAGTGAAAGCTTAAGGAGGAATGCAGGGCTGTTTGGAAAAAGGCTTTCTAACAACCCTATGCTACTCTTTCAACCTTCTGTTTTTGAAGGTTTGAAGAGCAGTCCTGAGAGGGAGAAGTGGTTTCCACTGGACAGGAACCACCTCCCCTCCTTGAACAAGGCACACACCAGCATCCATCAAACTGATGGGCAGGTGGAAGCATGCCTTGCTCCAGTAAAGGAACAATCAGGAATTCAATTGTGCATTTGAAACCCTGCCCCTACCCACCGACATCATGTATGCCTTCAGGTGTAGGGCAGGTGGGCGTAGCTTCCCCAAGATGGTCCGGCAGGCCAAATGGGGAGGGCTAGCAGGCCAACCTAAGCCTGTGGGCCAGAGGTTCCCCACCACTGCTGTAGAGTATATGGCTGCTCTTCTTTGCCTTCTCACAGGCTGACAAGGGAAGGAGCGAATATTCCATATTATCTTGCATTGAATAAGGTGAGGGAATATTAAGGAAAAGGGCACCAGTTATATCTACCTATGATGGCATACATAGTTACACTCTACTGACCACACTCCCTTTTTCAAGCAACCTTGGAGATAACTGCAGTAAACTATTGGTTGGATCTTCTAGAAACCACTACCACTGATCAGGAACAAGTACTGTAGTAGCAGGCGCCACATTCAGTGGCAGATCAAGCCCTAAAAAGCCAGTATAACTAAATTACAGTAGGGCCTCACTCATACAGCAGGTTCTATTCCAGGCCCCCGCTGAAAAGCAAAAACTGCTGGAAAGTGGGGCCCTACTCAGCTGCAGCGCGCGAGCTCCCTGCACTCCAGCTGATTGCACGCTCCAGCCGATCAGTTGGAGCGTGCGATCAGCTATAGCATGTGGAGCTGGAGCACGCGATCACCTAGAGCTCAGGGAGCTCGTGCACTCCAGCTGATCGCTGTCAGCTGGAACGCAGTGGCTGGAGCTCCCCACGCTACAGCTGATCGCCCCGCTGGCAATGCTGTATTAGCAGAATGCTGACAAGCGGGCCCCTACTGTATCTTAGACAGTGTTCAGACAAATAATCATTACCTTTGATAAGCAACTGTTTCAGAAATGACATAGTTCGAGATGCTATGCATAAAGCTGGTAACAAGATACAATGGGTGCAAGTTTTGTCATCTTGAAACTTGGCACCTTTCATAACTCCAGCATGTTTGATAGCTGGAAGGTTTTTCTATCTCCCTCTCCCCTCTCCACACCTGTACACCAGTACATTGAAGCACATTCTCATTATAAACTGGGCTCATCTCAAGAACAAGGAGAGCTCCGAAAGCTTTTTATTATCTCTGTGTTTTATAAGGCAACAGAGCTGTGAAAAGCAACTGAACCACAAACACATTATATTGTACAAGAGGAGGCAACTGAGGACAGAACTGCAGAAGAATGAGAGCCCTGGTGTCTAGACAGCCTCAGTTATTCTGGAAGCAGCAAATCAAAGTTCAGCAAGTAAAAAGATGTGATGGCACAAACAGCATTTTACTGTTCCTTCCAGATACGTTTCAATTTAAGTAATGAAGAAGATTCCATTAATATTCAGAACCCTTTCTCATACTGAAGGTTGAACATTCTCTGTTTTCCCCATCACTGTGCTTGACGTATAACAGAGAATGCATTCAATACATCAAGCACAGGGATGGGGAACCTTTTTGACTTCATGGGTCAGATCTATATCAGGACTGGCTTCAAAGGCCAAATTTGACAGGTCAGTGGGGCACACACCTGTCACAGTAATGCCAGGTGCAAGGTGCTTTGATGTCCCGAAGTCAGGACTTCAAAGCACCTTGCAAGGCACTGCTAAAATAAGTGATTGTTTCCTTCATTTTAGCTGGGAATTCTGATGGAAACACCTTCCTGAATCCTGTACGGAATCTGCTGAACACAGCAGAATTTAACTCGCCCATCAGTGGGTGAGCATGGTTTGGGGGAAGGCCTCATGGTCCAAACTGGATCTTTGGTGGCCTAAGACTGGCCCACGGTCTGGAGGTTCCCCACCCCTAATCAAACAGAACTAGCATTTTTGTACATCTCTGCTATTTAAGTGGTTTACTATAAACAGGTGCCCCTAACTCTATTTATTACATGTATTTTTTTGCTTTAAATAAGGATGGCCAATGTACATAGCACAAAGTCCATGAATATATTTTCTTCATTTATGAATTATTCATATGGCCATACTACCCTGAACACACTCGATCTCGTCTGATCTCAGAAGCTAAGCAGGGTCAAAGCAGATATTGTCAGGACTATGTACAAACTTCATAGCCTTTACAGCTTCAGAAAGAAAAACATCTTCCAAATACGGTTGATGAGAGGCAGAATTCAGCAGCATGTTTAACAAACCCTCCTTGAGATACATCACAAAATTTTGAGCATTTAGCAGAGCAACAGAATGCACCTTCACTGGTTGGAAAAAGAACCAGCACCCCTCAGCACACAGTACAATTATTCAACTGCCTGGAATCCAAGAATGCTGTAAATAACTGTGGAACAAATTTCATACACATGCACACCGATCCCCACCATCTGCTGTTGCACCAGAACAAAATAAATAACAGACATCTCACATTGAAGTGCAAATATCCCATGAGCCCTGTGCTTCCAAGTAAAACTCATGGCTAAATAACAAGAGCAGGGCAACCAGTTGCATCTCTCAGCAGCAGTTCACTAGCATGTTTTGTTGCCAAGAATTTTATTCACCGTATCCTTTGAAATTCCAGGTACACAACACAAGACACTGCCAATCTATAATAAATCATTCACCAACCAAGTGTTGGAATATTTTTAATGGTTCAGTGGCATATTTGCCTTGGCAATAACAGATGGGACTACTTTTAAAATGTTAAAATTGAAGACTGTTTTTAAGGAACAATTTCCCTCTATGAAATTACCTACTAGGATTTTAAAAAAACTAGCTACTTTTTAAATGCTGCTTTTGTTTCAATTCTTCATGCTACAAAATGCATATTATACGCACATGCTGACAGTTCACTTTGCATTAACTAGAGGTGCAAAAAGTTGTTTTATTATTATGTTAAGGGCTATTCTAACACATTCCTTCTTTAAACAGAATATTAGAAAGCTGGATGTGCAAGAGTGACTTTTTGTGCTGAAATACAGTAGGTCCCCACTCATATGGTGGGTTACATTGCGGACCCCTGCCGAAAAGCAAAAACCGCTGAAAAGTGGAACTCATTGACTAGAATGGCACACAACGCCTGAAAACCACCCTAAAAGTGGAACAAGCGCTGTATGAGTGGGGCTTTAGTCTAATTGCATCTAACTGAGACCGCCACATTAGTGAAGCGCCATAAAGCGAAGTGCCATAAAAAGGGGCCTTACTGTACCCTTTTATTGCCAAGGAACACATCTTTAAAACATTACACCATTTGAAATACAGAACACATAAATGTGCCTTTAATCTAACCTGTCTGTAGTTACGTAATGCTACTCCCACCACTGAAACATGCAAAGATCCATCTGGTTATTAATTATACTGTCTCTTTGTTGCTCATTTTACCAGCTCCTCCACTGAACCACCTCTTTACTCACTTCTACCTCTGAGCACATTTCAAAAAATCAACTTTACCATGCCCTCTGGAGAAGTTTACAACCACCCAGCCTTCCTCCCACCTTTGAGCCTGCAAAGGTGGGTGAGGATTGTCCAGTCAGTTATAGTAATCCCCACTACCGCCCCAACTCCCAAGTTGGGTGGATGGCTGGTGGTTGTTTGGCACTGAAAGAATCTAAGCCATGTAAGGGCAACTTGGGAAAAAACCCACCTGGAGCAGAAAACACAGGGGTGGATGAGGGCTATACACCACTGTCTGAAGGCACTTAGGCTAGGTACCTTCAACAAGTGGCACCTAACAGCACATACTTCCTATCAACCTTTCCCTCAACAAACACCAACAGGGCTTGTCTGAAGAAGAGGTGAAAGACTCGGCAGGCAGAGGAGCTAGCAACTATAATTTTGGGATTGTCCAGCAAGGCCAACCCAAAAATATAAAGCTCTGCCATAAGCCTTGGGTAGAGTTTTCCTCCTATGTCTCTTTTTCCAGCTCTTCCTCCATCTGAATATGCTTTTTAGGTGCAGAAGTGATTAGGGAATGTCTTTTACCTAGTATACCAGCTGCACCCTTTCTTCTAAAGGTTGGGCCTGGCCACAATCATGCATGTTTTAGTAACCTCCAGAATTGAGGCTGACTACACACGTACACAAGATTGCGCTTTAACAGTGACTGGACCTCAACTGGTACATATTGCTGGCAGGGACTGGGTTAATCCAAGCATATTGTTTCACTACGGTTACCTGTTCATTTCCAGGTTTAATTTTGAAAGGTACTGTGTGTACTTTCAAAACTCAAAGTATCTACTTCCCTAACATCCTGCTCTAGATGCCCCTCTTAAAATTGGCAGCCTATAATGGAAATCAGCTAGTAACAAAGATCTAATCTAGTTAGCCTCCTCTTAGTGTATGTATATATATATATATATATATATATATATATATATATATATATATGAATAAATTTGAATATATGATTGCAATTCAAAGCTTTTTGTACATACAAGGAATATAACTTGTTAAAAGATGGAGAGTATGTCCTCTCTGAATTTGCTGGTTGTTGTTCTGTGCCTTCAAGTCGATTACAACTTATGGCAACCCTTTGAATCGACAACCTCCAACAGTATCTGTTGTAAACCACCCTGTTCAGATCTTGTAAGTTCAGGTCTATGGCTTCCTTTATGGAATCAATCCATCTCTTGTTTGCTCTTCCTCTTTTTCTACTCCCTTCTGTTTTTCCCAGCATTATTGTCTTTTCTAGTGAACCATGTCTTCTCATTATGTGTCCAAAGTATGATACCCTCAGTTTCATCATTTTAGCTTCTAATGGTAGCTCTGGTTTAATTTGTTCTAACACCCAATTATGTGCCTTTTTCGCAGTCCATAGTATCTGCAAAGCTCTCCTCCAACACCACATTTCAAATGAGTTGATTCTTCTCTTAACTGCTTTTTTCACTGTCCAGCTTTCACATCCATACATAGAGATCGGAAATAGAATCATAGAATAGTAGAGTTGGAAGGCGCCTATAAGGGCATCGATTCCAACCCCCTGCTCAATGCAGGAATCCAAATCAAAGCATTCCCAACAGATGGCTGTCCAGCTGCCTCTTGAAGGCCTCCAGTGTCAGAGAGCCCACTACCTCTCTAGGTAATTGGTTCCACTGTCGTATGGCTCTAACAGTTAGGAAGTTTTTCCTGATGTCCAGTCGAAATCTGGCTTCCTGCAACTTGAGCCCATTGTTCCATGTCCTGCACTCTGGGACGATCGAGAAGAGATCTCGGCCCTCCTCTATGTGACAACCTTTCATGTACTTGAAGAGTGCTATCATATCTCTGCTCAGTCTTCTCTTCTCCAGGCTAAACATGCCCAGTATTTTCAGTCTCTCCTCATAGGGCTTTGTTTCCAGTCCCCTGATCATCTTTGTTGCCCTCCTCTGAACCCATTCCAGTTTGTCTGCATCCTTCTTGAAGTGCAGAGACCAGAACTGGATGCAGTATTCAAGACGAGGCCTAACCAGTGCTGAATAGTGGGGAACTAGTACTTCACGCGATTTGGAAACTATACTTCTGTTAATGCAGCCTAATATAGCATTTGCCTTTTTTGCAGCCACATCACACTGTTGGCTCATATTCAGCTTGTGATCAATGACAATTCCAAGATCCTTTTCACATGTCGTACTGCTGAGCCAAGTATCCCTCATCTTATAACTGTGCATTTGGTTTCTTTTTCCTAAGTGTAGAACTTTACATTTATCCCTGTTGAATTTTATTCTGTTGTTTTCAGCCCAATGCTCCAGCCCATCAAGGTCCCTTTGAATTTTCTTTCTGTCTTCCACGGTATTAGCTATGCCCCCCAACTTTGTATCATCTGCAAACTTGATAAGCATGCTTTGTACCTCCTCATCCAAGTCATTAATAAAAATGTTAAAGACCCCTGGGCCCAGGACTGAGCCCTGTGGTACCTCACTCATTACATCCGCCCAGTTTGAAGGAACCATTGATAAGCACTCTTTGAGTACGATTCTGGAGCCAACTGTGGATCCATCTGATAGTTGTTTCATCCAGCCCACATTTAGCTAGCTTGCTAAATACCATGGTCTGAATGTCCATCTTTGTATGGATGTGAAAGCTGGTCTGAATGATCCCGACTTTAGTGTTCAGTGATACCCCTTTGCATTTGAGGACCTTTCCTAGTTCTCTCATAGCTGCCCTACCCAGTCCTAGCCTTCTTCTGACTTCTTGAGTATTGTCTCCATTTTGGTTAATGACTGTGCCAAGCTATTGATAATCCTTGACAAGATCAATGTCCTCAGTGTCAACTTTAAAGTTACATAAATCTTCTCTCGTCATTACTTTAGTTTTCTTGACGTTCAGCTGTAGTTCTGCTTTTGTGCTTTCCTCTTTAACTTTAATCAGCATTCCTTTTAAATCATTACTGGTTTCTGCTAAAAGTATGGTATTATCTGCATATCTTAAATTATTGATATTTCTCCCTCCAATTTTCACACATCCTTCATCTTGGTCCAATTCTGCTTTCCGTATGATATGTTCTGCATATAGATTAAACAAATAGGGTGATAAAGTACACCCGTCTCACACCCGGTGTCATGGCCCCGTCAGAGGACTCCTCAGATGAGGACAACTCGGGAGTAACAGCAGCAGACCCAGGAGCAGCAGACTCAGAAGGAGACACGGAGGAGCCTCCTGAGAATCCAGCTCCTTCTCCCCCTCAGCTGCAGAGCACCCCAGATACAGCAGAGGCCCTGCAGCCAGACACAGACAGTGAACAGGATACTTCCCCCTCACCTGCAGAACGTAGACAGCAGAAGGTCAGGCAGAAGAGAGGCAGGCCTGTCTCCTTAAGGCCCAAACACTGAGGGCTCACACCTGCTGTCCATCCTGCTCTTTATAAGGCACACCTTGGCTGCAGCTTGTTGCTGACTGCAATGTCAGGCGTGGCTTTGTGTAGACCTAGTTTCCCTGCAGCATCTCTTTGACTGACCTCCTTGGCAATTGATCCTGGACCTCCACTGACCTCGCTTCTGGACTTCTGACTCGGCAAGTACGCTTCGGATAGGCCTGGCAGATTTACAACCTGACTGCTGGCTAAGGACTTTCCTTCCCTGCCAAAGACCCAGGAATTTCCAGCCCCCCCTGACACTGCTGATGCAGTGTAGAGCTGACACCCTTTCCGGTGGGGAACCAGTTGGTTTCTCCATAATCTGTCCTTACAGTAGCCTCTTGTCCACACAGGTTGAGCATCAGGACAATCAGATGCTGTGGCACCCCCATTTCTTTTAAAGCATTCCATAGTTTTTTATGATCTACACAAAGGTTTTGCTGTAATCTATAAAGCACAGGGTGATTTTCTTCTGAAATTCCTTGGTCCGTTCCATTATTATCCAATGTAAATTTGTGATATGATCTCTAGTACCTTTTCAGAAAGGCAAACAATTGTTTTTATGTTTTTGTATGTGTTTTTTTTAAAAAAAAAACCTGACCAAAATTAGGAAGAGTATAGACATAAGCATATTTGTATGCACAGAACACACAAATCTCAAACCAGGAATATTATTTCTATATCACAGTATTACATGAACCTGATGAATACAAGGTACATCCTTTCTTTCAGACCAACCAGTGTGACATTGTTGATCCTTAATTGTTGATCCTCTGCTTATTCACATTAAACTATTGTGAGGTGTACCAGGAATCTTGCCTGCTCAAAATATGATTTATTAGGTAAAGCTGTGAAGTGACCTGCTCAAGGTACACCACTGAGAATTTTATTAATGATTAATGTGACATATAGTTTGAACCTACACTTTGCTCAAATGGATTTACAAAATACGCTCTTGATAGGTACTCTGCAGAATACATAATTGCCATAAGGGAAGAAGGGAAATGAACTTGTGAGTGGTTGAAAAATGGGATGCTTTTGAAGAAATCTGTTTCTCTGGATCAGCAATCTTTTATGTCTTTAGTTCTTGTATGTGGGCCAGAGCATTGTTCTTCGTGGGCAAAAGCTTGTATAAGATCCCATCAGGTGCACTAGCTTTGTTGCTCTTCATTTGATTGATGGCTTTACTGACTTCATCCAAATTAGGGGATACTGCAAGCTCGTCTCTAGTTTGTTGCGGAATTTGCAAGAAGACCTCATCAGCCACAACAGAGTTACGATTAAGGAGGTCGTGGTAATGCTCTTTCCAGCACAGTGCAATAGACTCTTTATCCTTAAGAAGTTTGCTATCATCCACTGAACGTAAGGGATTTGTACTGTAATTTGTTGGTCCATAAATGGCCTGTGTGGCATTAAAAAAGCCCCTTGTATCGTGAGCATCTGCAAAGTGCTGGATTTCTTGAGCTTTGTTTATCCACCAGGCGTTCTTAAGTTCTCTAGTTCTTCTTTGGACCTCAGCCTTTGCACTGGCATAAATTTGTTTCTTAGCAGCACAGTTAATGTCTTTCTGCCATATCTGGAAGGCTTTCCTTTTCTTGTCGATGATATATCCAATCTCACTATTATTCTCATCAAACCAATCCTGATGTTTCTTAGTTTAGTATCCAATAGTTTGTTCACATGCTGCAATAATGGATGTCTTCAGTTTAATCCAGTGTTCCTTGACATTTTCAGGAAGTTCCATCGGTAGATGTTTCTTGAGAGTTGTTTGAAAGCAGGCTCGCTTAATAGGATCTTGAAGGGCATGGATGTTCATTTTACACCTTGGTTTTCTTCCTTGGAGCCTACATTGAGGAACAATATTAATGGCCATAGTGGATCCAATTAATCGGTGATCTGTCCAGCAGTCATCAGCACTCGTCATGGCCCTAGTGAGGAGTACATCACGACGATCTCTGGCACGGACAATTACATAATCAAGGAGATGCCAGTGTTTTGGCCAAGGGTGCTTCCTTTTTTTTATCATTAATTTTATTCAAATTTTCAAACACAAAACAAAACAAAAAAGAAACAAATTAAACAATAAAATAAAATGTTGACTTCCGATTTGTCGCAGATCAGTTATAGGTCTATAATATATAACAAACCTGTCTCTTAATATATTACAAAATCACTTTCGTCCAGTAGTTATCTTAATTAATCATCAAATCTCATTAACATCACTTTATTCTTTCCGCAAAAAGTCAAAGAGAGGTTTCCACTCCTTGAGAAATATATCCATCGATTTTTCTCCAAATAAACATGTCAACTAATCCATCTCATCAAGTCTGCTAGGTCTAGTAATTTCAATAGCCATTTTTCCATTATCAGTGTTAATTCCATCTTCCAACTTCCATCCTTGCACCCATAATAATCTTGCTGTCATAGTCATAGTCATATAGTAAGAGTCTGATGGGAATTTCCTTCATCACAAATATTTCCTTGCCATCAATCCTGAATGTGTTGCTGAAATATTGTTGTAAAGTCATATCTCTGTTCCTCTTTTTTACGAAATGCACTAGCACATCTCTTGAGAGTTTTTCCATTGTCACATATCTGGAATTAATTCTATAAATTTTCTCTATTTCAAGTTCCATCAAATCATTCCAGTCCAGAAATTCCATCGAAACATTGATAGCTTTATCTCTGATATCTTCATCAATTTCTCCAGGGACAACGCCGAATTCCAAACAGTAATCTTTATCTCCAGGGTCCACAAACTCCAAATATTTTTCCAGTTCCACACTTGATATATCTGTTCCAATCTCCAGGACTTGCATCCTCCCTTTAATTTTTCTTTCATCTTCTATTGCTTGTCCAGTTATATTTGATCTCATCTACCTCCTCTCTTATAGAATCCCCTATTTCTTTCAGCTCCTGCTTCATTTTGCCAAATTCAATTTTCATCTCTTGTCTACCCTGTCTCAGCTCCCGTTTCGCCATCTCAATCTCATCCATTATTTTCTGAAACATATTTAGAGAGAGGATCCCTTCCTGTACATCCAGGGTCTCAGCCACTTTCTTGATTGTCATTCTTAAGACCGAGAGAAAAAAACCCCTTCAATTTCCAATATAGCCACTATTCCCAAGCAAAGAGCAATTTATTTCTTTTTCCAGCAACAAAGGAGTTAATATTCCAAAAGAAGCCTTTAATTTCTGATATTAACTACTACTCCCAAACATAAAGGCTTTTTTCCAACAACAAAAGAGTTAATATTCCATGCCTGTTGGCATCATCTGGCCAGCACAGTTCTTATCTCCCGCACGTCCAAGAATGCAAAACAAATTTGGTTCACAGCGCCGAACAATTAGTAACATACACGAACAGCAGATTCGTCTAAAGAAAGTAGTCCAAGAAAAAATAGTCCCCGACATATATCAATCAAATAATCATCTAAATCAGATTTTCTCTTCGGGTAAGTTGCCCCTCATCCGTTTTAATCTTTATAGTTTCCAAATTCAGGCCGGCTTTTTGCCATAAAAAATTAAGGTAAGTTTTTTTAAAAAATTTTCTTTCCTCCTCAATTCCTTGTATAAAAGAGAGAAGTGTAACTCACCCAGGTATCTTGATTGCTGATTCTTAAACAAATCTCTTTTGCTGTAGTAATTTAAGCCAAACGATAGGATTAGACAGAAGAAAGCTCGCCTGTTGTAGATCGTTTAAAAGAAAAACGTCTCGCTTTTTTCCAGTCCAGCTTGCTGGAAGTCCTAACTCCGTCCTCGGCTGCTAGGTATGCCTTCTTTTCCCAGGGAATTCCTGATCAATTCCAGCCACCGACAGCCCAACAAAGTTTCTGTGGATAATCTCTTCAGTTCACCCTTGCCTGGGAGAACATTTATACCAGTCAAAGTTCCCTTTTGACTGATTTTAAACTGAAAAAAGCTTCCTCTGAGACAGAGCTCATCTCAGAGGCAGCCACAGGCGGAGCAATCCTTCCGGGAAGTCCACTGGCCAAGGGTGCTTCCACGATGTTTTAAATTTATTTTTCTGATGAAAGAGTGTGTTTGTTATTACAAGATTATGCTCTGCACATTTAGTCAGAATCAGAAGTAGAATGCCATTCAGGTTGCTATTGCCAACTCCTTTCCCAATGGCTTCTGGCGATAAATCGAAATCACGCCCAACTCTTGCATTGAAATCACCCAAGAAGATAATTTTATCCTCCTTAGGTATCTCTGATAAGATGGTGTCCAGCTGGTTATAAAAAGTTTCCTTGATGTCTTCATCAGCATCTAATGTTGGTGCATAAGCAATTACAATAGTTGCCTGCTGTTTTTTGGAAAGTTTCAACCGGAGAGTTGAGAGTCATTCATTAATGCCATAGGAACTTCTGACAAGAACTTCACAATATTATTGTTAATAGCAAAGCCTACTCCATGTATTCGTTGTTCTTGTTCAAGCAGTCCTTTCCAGAAGAAGGTATAACCTCCTTTGTCTTCCTTCAGTTGTCCTCCTACTCTTCGAGTTTCTTGGAGTGCTGCTATGTCAATATTAAAACGTCTCAACTCCCTCGCGATGATGGCAGTCTTGCATTCAGGTCATTCACTATCTGTATTGTCTAGCAATGTCCATACATTCCATGTTCCAAAATTCAATCGTCTTTTGCGACCGCTAAGTGGTGACCCCACTGGATGTGGTAATCCAGTCAGGGAGAGAGATGAGGCAGACTATGTTTAGGGCACCTTTTCTAGCCCCCTCCCCATATGGGGTGAGCAGAGTGGATCCTGAATAGAACTGCTCAGTTATGGATATAGCTGCCAAACTACTCAACTGCCTCGGTCCTTGAGCCAGGACGACTGAGTCTGTATCCACCGCCCTTGTGCTGGTTCATGTCTAGGGGCTTCCGGATTTCACAGTCCTGCCCCCATTGCCACTCGCTGATCGCCATGAGACTTTTGGTTTGGTTTGCTTGGAAGATGTCTGTGCGTGGATTTGTTTTATGTGGGGAGATTGGCGCACCACGATCAACACACAATCTTGACAGAAAAAGGCTTTGATCCAATGGCATGGGAATACCATGACATTGGAAGTCTTTTATCTGCTGCAGCCTTCATCCACCTTCACAGCTATTGTAACATACACATTGTTATCCTTCGCCTGTTTTGCCATTGAGGACTCTCTTGGATCGTTCTTTGTCTGGTTCCTCTCCCTTGACCTTACCGCCATGGGTGACCCTGTTGGGAGTACATGACTCGCAACAGCATCACTCATAGGGTTTATTGGAACACGCAAGCCCACTCATCACTACAAGGTGACGATCCAGTGAGGAGTCTCCTGCTCCCCTGGTGCATTCACTGTAGCTGCCCAATTTCCCAGCTTTTTAAAGTTTGATAAAAATATCTGTGGGCTATAGGTACATTCTTAAACCGCAAGGTTTTTTGCCTATTAGTGAATTAGAACAGTTTCTGCACAGATGTAAAGGTGTACCTAAATCAAAATATGTATGTCAAGGGTGAGAACTGTTTAACCTTAAATATATGTTCCTATCTGTTTTCTTGTAAACAGAAGTAGCAAGGTCCACATTCTTTTTTGAACAGAACACTGACATAATAATAAGTAGTGTGTTCAAAAATATATTAATGGCCTTTCTGTTGTATGAATTCACAAATTCCATCAACATCTCATATCATATTAAAAAATCATTTGTATAACTCCACCAAGATAACATGGTTGTAAGAAAAAGGGTTGGTTGTGAAATAAGGCATGTGCCTCAAAGCCAGACATACATAAATTGGCAGTTGCAGGTGCCATAGTAAGACCTCTAGTTTGCCAAAACAAAGTTGCACACTGAATGAAAAAAAATTGTTCTTTACACAGAACTATTTCAGCCAAAGATAAAATGAATCAAGTAGATGTTCGAAATGTGGCCTCTTGTTAAGGGTGCTTTCTCTAACTGTCTGGGGTGGGGGAAATGCTAGTGTAAAACGCCACTGAATTGGACCAACTACTGCCAGGACTAAATAATAACTATTTCCAGAAAATCTGCTCTTCCGTGTTCATTTCCTAGACCACAGTTTCCCAAACATCCAAGGTCACTGAGCTCTCGATGAGCTTATAAAGAAGTCATCAATCCCAACCTAATTCTTAGGAATGTAATTTAAAGTCAAGAAAGATCAATATATAACCAACATTTATTCTCAACCATTCTCAAGGGATGAGGTTTCAGACCCTTGGCCTCTTAATTGCGGGGTGCCACAGGGATCTATCCTCTCCCCCATGCTATTCAACATCTATGTAAAGCCGCTGGGAGCCATCATAGGAGATTTGGGCTGCAGTGTCACCAATATGCAGATGACACTCAGCTCTATCTCTCGTTTAAGTCCTCACCAGAGTTGGCTGTGGATACCATGTCCAAGTGCCTGGATTCCGTAAGTGAATGGATGGGAAGGAATAGGCTGAAACTGAACCCCAACACGACCGAGGTGTTGCTCGTGGGGGACAAGAGAAGGTTGGGGGATATAGACCTGATTTTCAGGGGTAATCTTACCCCATTAAACGACCAGGTCCGTAGCCTTGGGGTCATTCTTGACTCCCAGCTGTCTATGGAGGCTCAGGTCTTGGCAGTGAGCCGGGCAGCTTGGTATCAATTACATCTGATACAGAGGCTACAACCCTGCCTTCCTGTACATCTGCTCCCACGGGTGATACATGCCCTGGCCTCCTCTCGCTTAGACTACTGTAATGCGCTCTACGTGGGGTTACCCTTGAAAACGGTCCGGAAATTACAGCTGGTACAGAATGCGGCGGCGCGCTTGATTAAGAACAGCCGTCGCCATGATCATATCACCCCGGTGTTAGTGGATCTACACTGGTTACCAGTTGTTTACCGGGCCCAATTCAAGGTGTTGGTATTGACCTTTAAAACCCTATACGGTTCCGGCCCAGTTTATCTGAAGGAGCGCCTCCAGCATCACCAATTATGCCGCATGACAAGATCAGCCACACAAGACCTTCTCTCGGTCCCACCAGTTAAAACAGCTAGGCTGGTGCGGACCACAGAGAGGGCATTTTCAATTGTGGCCCCCACCCTCTGGAACTCCCTTCCTTTCGATCTTCGCCACACCCCCTCCCTGACAGGTTTCCGCCGGGCCTTAAAGACCTGGCTATTCAGGCAGGCCTATGGGGTCTCTGGGGATGGGTCAGTTTCTAATGTTGTTTAATGCTGTTTAATTTTAATTATTATATTTTTGGTTATATTGTATTTTATCATGATATTGTACGTCGCCTAGAGTGGCCGTTTATTCGGCCAGATAGGCGACTCAAAAATAAAATTTTATTATTATTATTATTACTAGGATTCATAAAACAAAAATCAGTAATCCTGTTGTATTGTGGAATAATTTTTTAAAACATATAGATCCTTTATTGGCAAGGGAGATGTACTCTATACATGCTCATGCCCTTAATTTCTGAGATGCCATTCTGACCTGGTGATTTGTCAGTAAGGCCTAGAACGTTGTCTCTTGCCATCACCATTTGCCTCAGTTCCTCAGATCCCCTTCCCATTAAAGTTAGTTCAGGCACAGGGATCTGTTTTGTATCTCCTGTGAAGACAGATACAAAGAATTAACACAGCTTCTCTGCAATCACATTTTCCTTCTTCAGCACTCCCTTGTTGTCCAAAGGTCCAAGTACCTGTGTGCAAATGAAAGCAAGCCCACATGGACGATGGGGAATACGTGCAGTGGATTAATGAATGGACTGATAGGGGATGAGTGGATTGATGTTTGCATGATGGGGGCAGCTGTGCCCCTGACCATCATCAGCAATGCATCCCTGAGAGAACGCTGCCCTCTACATAGATAAGGTCACCCATCCCTGCACTGTCATCTCATAGGTTAGTTCTCTACATCTCCTAGAAGAAGATGTAAACCAGAAGAAGATGTAAACCAACAGCCAAAACCAACAGGAGAGAATTCTCTTTGTTGCCCTAAATGTTCAGTAAGGTTCTGTGTGAGGTTGACCTTTGGGGGAAGAAAGTATTCAAGCTCACAAAATAGTATTTGAAATTTACTTCAGTAAAGCCCAATGCATTTGGTCTTAGAATGGTTCAAAACCACATGTTTAAATACAGCAGGTCATATATACCCTCACACAAGCAACTACTTTTCAAAAGCTGCAACTGCATATACATTTGTAAAACAAATTGAACTTAGCAGGGTTACTTCCGAGTAGACATACAACTGAGTAGCTAACTTTTTGCCAGCATTATTTTAAGTTACCCACTTCTTAGGCACTTTGCAGAAAATGCAATAAAAGCTTAATAGTTTAAACATAGCTAGTTTCTATAATGCATTAAACCCCTTTATCCTAAGCCAAGATACATCCTAAAACTTGACTAGAGAATTAAGTGAAGAAAAATGCATGACAGGAATATTCTCACACACAGAGCAGTAGTAAAGTCTCAAGCTGAAGAATGCACATTATGCTTACTTTTAATGGAATGAGTATGTTGTTCTAAATCAAATTAATTATATACATTAGTATGTTGCATTATTAGTTTTTGCTTCTATTGTGCAAATATTTAAGAAGCTACAACAGGCATACATAACCCTAATCAGCAAAAAGGAATGGTTGCTTGCCTTGGGCAAATGAATTGCCACACCCATCACTCATTGCCTTGTCGCTATGGATGTGGAGATGGGTGGGTAAACTTTTCTGTAGACTCATAAATCTGCTGTAACATGTAAAGTTGTTGTGCACATGCACCAACAGGACACCAATGCCATTGCTGAACACACTATGATGCATAAAGGTACTTTCCCAAACACGTGGCTAATACGTACCTTCAAAACTCGTTGTGTGTGTGTACATTTATAATAGCAGTAGTATAGTTTAATATGGTCACAGACCAAACAGTACATGTATATAATTTTAAGCAGCACTGCCTGCTCAGAAACGTTTTCATATGAGATGACTGTTTCATGGACAGCTGTGCAATTTCCACCTGATAGTCATCATCACAGAATTTCAAATATCTGAAACATGCCTACTGCTTGACTACATGCTTTTAAGGAATAGATCTTGAGCATTAAATTGCCTGCTCATGTGGCACAGATGCTCAGAATGCCTTGGTTACACTATAATAAGTTTCTTCACTTTAAGTGTAGGCCCCTTAGGGCCACGTCACACTTTGCCCTTTGAACTTGGCAGAAGAAAAATGGTTTAGAAGAAAAATGTTTGTTTGATGTCATTTGTGAAAGGTGAGTATGTGACCAGATTTCTCTGCAACAAACAGAGAAACAAGGACCTAATGTTTCTGAAATCATAGCATGTGTATGTTAATTTATATAGTTGACAGGACCACATAATTTGCCATTCAAACATACGCGTTTTTCATACCACGATTTTAAAAAGAATGAGTCAGCCCTCAAAAGAACAGCCACTTTTTTTTAAAATGCACTTTGCACTTAGAAATTATATGGGGTTGCCAAATTTGTATTTAGGGTGTCAACAAGAGCGTCATTTAGGAATAGAACCACATATTTACCAGATTGTATTCTTATAGCTATGAGAGGCAGCTACCATCAAGTTCTATACTTATTATCACTAATGCAAGTTAAAATCCCTGCAGCATACATTTACCAGCCTTTCTTCAATCACTTTAACGTTGAATGAATGGGGCATTTTGAACAGTAATCTTAGCTCCTTGAGAAGCTTACCTTCTTTCTACACTTTGCTCAATGACAAAAAATACTCCAATCTTTCAACAACATTCCCCCTCCAACGCTGGCAAAAGTATTCATAAAAAAGACAAAATAGTATCTTCCAAGACCAATAAAAACCACCACTCCACTCAAGCACCTTTATATGCAGCCTATCTCATCTATTTTCCCAGTGAGATTCTCCATGACATTGTGTAGGAATTTAAGAAAACCTACAACCGAAGTTACCAGCAAAACTTCAGCATTCAGAGGATGACTTGCTTCTGTTGGGTCATCATTAGACCCATCGGTATCATACTAATAAAAATAAAACCCTTTAATTTTTAGAAAGTTGGCAATCTACACAAATATTAAGAGCTTCTCATTGACTGAGTTTCACAGTAACGTAAATCAAACCTATGAGCCAGAAATCATAAAAGAGCCAATAACAAAAAGCTTAGTTTTGAGTTGCTGCTCAACACAGCTCAGTCCCAGAACCTGTTTTCAATGACAGGGCTAAACTCTGGAGCAATAAAGGTGGCTGTGTCCTCAGTGTCACCACTGAACGACCACAATAAGCCCTATACGTATGCACTTATCTAAAGCTAAGGTGAAGAGCCTCCAAGACTGAACTTTGCTTGAGCCGGTCGCCTGAGCCCCCAAAACCTCTCATCCGTTAAGAACTGTAAACACTCTGTCCAGCTCCAGCGCATCTTCTTTCTTTACAACACCCTACAGACACCCAAGACCGTTTCACGCATTAGGCGAGGCAACCCTTAAATAACACCGAGAGTGTACTGGGCGAGGAGGGGCAGCCAAGCGGGCGTCTCCCTGAGGTACATAGTTTGAAAATCCTCGTGTTTGCTGCACGAATGATATGCGCTCTCCGGTATACACGGAAAACCACTTTAGGGGCACACCTACAAACATGACGTGTGACAAGGCCCAGAAGGAAGACACCAGCCAGAAACATGTAGGAGCCTGTAGGGGAAAAAACAGAAAAAAACCCAGGGCTATTACGACAAAGTAACGAAGGGAGAGGAGGGGGAGGACTGCCGGCGTCTATGCCAGGTAAAAAACACCAGGAAGCTCCGACTGGGACTTCAATCAATTTGCTTTATGCGCAAGCGCAGTAGCACCGCCTTCCCCTCTCGCAAGCCTCTCAGGCGAGAGAGCCAAGAGCCAAGATGTGGAGCCCCTGTGAGCGAGAAGTCCGCGGAAGGGGTGGGGGTTAAATGGAAAGACAGTCGGTTTCGGTGCCTCTAAAAACCCCTCCCCATTCCTCCACTTACACAACGGCTCGGGAGATGATACACGACACCATATTGTCGTTCTGGTTTTGCTGGTATCGCGATTCTTTTTATCCTGCCACTGCCCCAAGATAACAAAGGCCAGGTTCCTCCGCTAGTGACTCCTCACCGAGCCGGGCTCGGAATGTCTCCAGCCGCTTCACCGAAAACTGTATAGCTCCACCTCCTCTCACCACAAACATCACAATAGGCGCAAACCACACCCCTCCATAAACGGATTGGTTTATACCGACCAGCTTCATTCCTCCGCTGTCTGCCGTCAAGTTGTGCTGCAACGCGCATGCGTCTCGTTTTGGACGGTGAGGAGCGGATGGGTATGTAAGAAGCCGCAACTACGCGCCGGCGCAGTCTTTTTCCCTTGCTGGCTGTACGGTGGTAGTTAATATACTAAATCCTTTCCTGTAGGGTCATACGCAGAGTTATTTATTGTTATTTGCAGAAGGGTAGGTGTGTTAGTCTGTTGCAGCAAAAACAAGGGAGAAAATTAGCACTTTAAAGGCTAACAAATTTATTGTGGCATAAGCATATGTAAAGTGAACCGTAGCGTACGCCACAACAGATACCTTAGTCTTTAAGGTGCCACAAAACTCTTTGTCGTTTTTATTATGATTTCTTTGAATGCTACATTTGTATACCGCCTTTCTGTCACTGCTTTTAAAACAGCTTGTATTGATACTGATATGCAAAAGATCGCGTTGTTAAAGATGGAGAAAGCATCGCCTTAGTTTTTGCACAATACTTCTTTCTCCTGGAGGATTTCCTTTACCAATCTCATCAATGACACTTGTTTTTCCCCTTGAAAATTGGGGGAGGGAAAAGCCGATATTTTAGAGGACAGAGAGGTGGAACTGGAAAATAGGGAAGTCCTGGAAAGGCCACTTAGACATATTATGCTCACGGTATTGACCCGTGTGTCTATCTTGCGTCGAGTGCTTTCCCACTGTACAGAGGCCTTTAATGTTGCCGTTGTTAAACAATGGGGAATCAGAAGCCCTTGGTGATGTACTGCAAATCATACCAGTAAATTCTGTGGTACCTTCTGCTCATCCCTGCTAAATTAAAATGGTGAAGGTATTCTGGAACGACCAGCTGTTTTCTTTCTAATAAATAATTTTAAACAATCAAATATGTAGGGCACATATGTTTACCCCAGGATTTGCGCATAATTTGTGAGGAAAGTGTCAGGAAGGCATTAGGGACATAGATGGAAAAATGGATGGATGGAAGGAAAAATAGAAAATCTAACTATTGCTGGAAGCAAGCAGAGGCCAAAAGACAGCACTAAATCAGTTGATGATGTAGCTATCTGAAATTAGTAGGAGCAATATATTAATATATACAAATTCCACATGCTGGCAATTCTTGCACAAATGCATTCTCCTCAAATATAACCTTGTACTATATTCTGCTCCCTCTTCCCTTTTACTCAGTTTTATGATCCTACTGATAATGTGTGCTGTAAATGGTTGAAATAAATGAGAATGACAGATCTGTCTGTCTGACAGGCAATGAAGAGCGGGATACCCCACCAATATAAGGAATGGCTCTTTTGCTCTTCCTCCTAAGCATCTTCAGGACATGTGAAATCCTGCACTATTATTTGCAGAATATTTGCAGAACTTGCAGGTGGCTGTTTTAGTCTGCTGCAGCAAAACAGACTGTTTTGCCACTGTCCATATTTCTGATCAGATACCTACGTAGCCCAATTCCAAGTATGCCTGCTCTGCCTTCCTTGCTTCTCCCAGGGCCAATCATATCTCAATTTTAATAACTCATGAAAAATTTCCAATTGTTAGATGTATACTTTTTTACAACCCAGATTTGAAACTTAGCAGAAAACATTGTAATGGAATGTGTGAACTATGATTCTTAGAAATGAATTTTGCAAGCATGGTTATTGTGTAAATTGCCCTCTCTCCACCAATCCTCCACCTAGTCAAGGGACTAGGGAGCCAACAGAACTTTCCAGAGGTCATCCAGTGTGTGATTTGGCATGTTCTGTGCTGGAGTGTTCCACCTGTAAGGTAAAACTGCATGAAAAGCAAATATTATGTGGTTTCATATGAAGCCATCACTACATCCTGTGGGGGCAAATTTGTCTTCCCTTGACCAGCTAATTTGGATTGCAAATACTTTGCCACAGGCGGTGAAAGGGTTCATAACATTCAGAGTGATTTCTGGTTCTATGTGCAATACCTGCATAAGTTGCAATATCACTAACAACAGTGTCACAGCATAAGGCCTGAATGAGACAGCAAATTGCCTGAGGTTTAGATTTGAGTCTGCCATCTTAAATCAGTGTGAGAGGGCAGAAGACTGGCTGTGTAACTGAGATAAGAAGTATTTGACTGCAAATGTTAAAGCCCTAACTTTAACAGAAAGTGGTGAAATGAACCAGAATCCATGGCACTCTAGGGATGCTTGCTTATAAGAAATATACCCTAGAGTGGATATAACAGGGCGCTCTGTTCTAACTGTGCACTTTGGCAACAGGCAGAGCATTGGCTTGCTCCAGCCTCTGCCCATATATGGGTGGATATTGGAGTACATATGTAAACAGCTAGAAAATGCAGCTGCTCCAAGGGAAATGGCAAATCCAGCTGGATTCGTGGGAGCGAAGCTCAGACAAGGATTCGTGATGAGAGAAGGTATCTGTAGCAATGGGGCAGGGGAGATGAGAGGGCAGGGTGGTTGAAGGAACAGCTAAGTCAAGTTGGCTTTCAAGGTTGTTTAGTGACTATAAGAAGAGCCCTGCCAGATAAGGCCATTCTGTTCCCACAGTGGCCAACCAGATGCCTATGGGATGCTGCCAGGCAGGATATAAGTGCAATAGCCCTCTTCCTACTCATGTTCCCCAGCAATAGTTACTCAGTGGCATACGGCTTATAATTCGGCATGTAATAGCTATCATGACTATTAGTCGTTGAGAGCCTTACTTCACTTTTAAAGCCATCCAAGTTGGTGGCCATCATTACATCTAGTTGTAGCAAATTCCATCGATTACGTATATGCTATGTGAAGAAGCACTTTTTGTCTGTCCTGAATTTCCAACCGTTCACCTTCATTGAATGGTCCTGCGTTCTAGTATTATGAGAGAAGGAGAAAAACGTCTTCTTATCTACTTTTTCCATACCATGCCTAATTTTATACAGTTCTATCATGTCCTCAGTTACCTTTTTCTCAACTAAAAAGCCTCAAACATTTTAAGTTGCTGCAGCCCACTGATCATTTTGGTTGCCCTTATTTGCACCTTTCCCAGCTCTGCCTTATTGGATTTACAGTATACACATTTCCTGATGCCAATGTGTGGTAGGCTTTGGGACCAATTCTGCTATGAAACTTGACTTGTCATGTTTCATTGCCTCCGTAACACTTGCTCTACCTGATTATTACATTATTATTAGTGTTAATCACTTTTACTAAGAAAACATAAAATATCCAGTACTTGCTCACTATCCCAATAGAAACTGATGCTTTTAAAGGGGGGGTGTATTTCCCTCTACTCAAGAAAGGAGGTGTGTTAAACAATTATGGACTGCTCAAACAAGTTTTAAGTTAGGCTTATTTTGTAACATAAATACAATTTACTAGTTCCATAGATTATATCTTGCATCTTCACGCAGTCAGTTTCCTCTAGACAATTCTTATATCAAAGGGCTGCCCTTTATGGGGGGAAAAAGCCCACAAGAAACAGCTTTTGCCTTCATTGCTATGGTAACAGAATCCTTAGTGGAAAGCTGCATTTACATTTAAAGAGACACTTATAAATGTAAACACAAATACCAATTAGGTGTCATTTTTGTTACTAAGAGTCTGTCATATTTTATAGAATTCAGGTTTTAGTACAGAGAGTACAGCAAAAGCTAGTTTATCAAACAGAAGACTGAAAACATAGAAATGCAACTGCAATTAATCTCGGGAGAGGGAATCAAAGACTATCTGGAATTTGAAAAACAGGACAGTAATTAATTTTGTTTGTTCACCGCCCTGAGAGCTATTTCGCTAAGGGCGGTATATAAATTGAAATAATAAATAAATAAATAAATTTATCTCTCCAAAAAGAATTTGCCATTTGTTACTCTAGGCTTAAACTGTAATAAATGTAGACCTCTAGCCATTTTCAATCTGAAATTATTTTCTACAAAATGCTATTTTTGAAGATTAGAAATGACAATATGTTATAATTTCTCAAGCTAGAGGGCAACTGCCCACTCCAGGGAGGGAACATCAGCAGGGGCTGTGCAAACAGTTATATATGCCTTACTGGTACTAGGCTTGTCAACAAGCAAGGCTCAGAGTTTCTCAGTGAGCTTTGAGGCTCTCACACATTGTAAATCTAGCAGAACTCTGGCCTTTAATTCTTTATACTTATTCCTGCACCTACAAATGCTTGATGAATATTGAGCCTCTTACATGAAACTGCTTTTACTGCAAAGCTCTTTTGTTTTTTTTAAAAAAATCATTCAGTTTTTATTATTTTCTTCTTTGCAAACAAACAAGCAAAAATACAATTAACATGACAACAAACTACTGTATACTTCAAAGTTTGCACATTTTGAGGCATGTGACAAGAGGATATTTGTTGGTTTGTTTAGACTAGAGTGTCTATATACTATCCTTCATCATATTTATTCTACAGTGGTTACAATGTAATTTAAAACAAAGTAATAATAAAATATAATAATCCAATTAAAAGTAATAGACAAATGGCATTATTAGCAATGAAAAAGTAAACAAACAACTCCAATTCCAATGTTTTAAAATATAGCATCCTCCTAATATTGTTTAAAAGTATAAACCAAGAAAATGCCTGAAGTGAGAATAAAAATGTCTTCACCTGAAACCTAAGACATAACAAAGTGGGCGCCAGGCACGTCTCCATTGGAAGGAAGTTCTGTAGCCTCCTATATCAGGGGCAGGGAACCTATGCTTCTCCATTTGTTGCTGGAGTACAACTCTCATCATCCTGATTGTTGTCCATGCTTCACAGGGTAATGGGAGCTGGAGTCCAACAACACCTGGAGGGTCACAGGTTATCCACCCCTACACCAATACATTCACATTTCACTTCCTTTAGCAACACTGTTTATTTTCTTTTACAGGTGTTTCCTTTGTGAATGCAATGGGATGCAATCCTTAACATACTTTGTAGGGAGTTCGCTGCAGTGAACACAGTTGAACTTATTTCCAAATAAATATGACTAGGATTGTGGTTAGCCATTACAACTGTGTGTGGGCCAAGGCAGTGTGCTGTTGAGTCCTCTATTGCGTGTCCCTGCCGCCTTTGGGCACAAACGTAGTTGCATACCTTGATGTGAATATATGTGTCAATTTATATAAACCATTATAACATGGCAGTCACTTCATCGTGATTGGGCCCTACCATAGAGATAAGTAGAAAACCATGTGATACACAATCCAGCTGAAAGCTAGTTGCACAGTAGGAGCACAATGTACACTGGAGGCAGATAGGGAAGTTGCTCTACTCTTGATATCTCAATGTTTCTGCTCTGTACAATTTGACCCCACATAGGGGTATTCAATCTATAACCAGCCTATAGCCTTCATTAATGTGTGATCCATCTGGTCTCACACCACACTAGTTATGTTTGGATACTGCAATTACATGATCACATGGGGCTGCTAGTGACACTGGCACGGGAAGTAATCATATCATTTTTTTGTTTAAAGACAACTGGTGTGGCATAGAACTCAGTTACACAGAAATGGCTCCTGTTGGGTTCACTGTACACAGATTAGTAAATGTCTTTCTTTTCTTTCTTTTTTTACTAACTTGCCCAGAGTCTGTCAAGAACTTTGTGGCAGAGACAGCAGACAATAAGATCTTTCAACCCCCAGCATTTTGCAATAATTTCTCTTCTCTGTCCATCTGATTTATTTAATCTTAACATTTTGCTAAAAAATACCCACCCATAACAGTCTAAAGCATCTGGGATTGCAGTTCCAAATGGAAACATTTTAATTAACCCCATACTCGACTAATTTGATAGCATCCCAGTTAAATGCAGGGAGTTTCTTTTTAGACCGAGCCTCATCCTGTTGCCTTGCCTTCCCCGGGGAGAGGGAGGGGAGAGATAAAACCATAATTTTTTTTCAAAGAAAGCATCATCCAATATTATTTAAATCCTATCATTGCCTAAATCTAGATCATCATCATTTATTTTCAAGGGTTTTCTCTATACTAAGGTGGCGAGGGAGTTAAGTACCTTTCTTCCTTATAAGCAGAGCTGGAAGAAAAAGCTTCCTGAGTTCCTACTTCTAAAGGAAACATGATCCAGAAAGGAAGGGGAGAGTTCAGCATGGCTCAGTTTCAGGTCTGTAGCTATGGCAGCAGAGTCTTAAAGCTATACTGGTTTATTGCTTCCATTTGGTGTTATTGGAGCCCAGAAAAAAATGTAGCCCCTATGAATGGGGACTATAGAAAACGGAAACACTTCTCTCCTTTCCTCTGTGTTGACAGCCTGTTAAGATTACTGCTTTGTTAGGGGCTCTTCTCAATGTAGTTTTATGGTTTGGGAATGTTTTAGGCTTTCCATTTTTCTCCATCTCATCCCTGCCCCCAGCATGAGACCAGGAGCACCTCCTCATGACTGTAAAGACTGAAGAGGAAAGTTCCAGTGCCATTAATAGATGGGGCAGATTTGGTTACAGAAGAAAAAGAAATGAATTAAATACTCTGGTAGTAATTAATGTAATCCAAATTTCCTAGGCACACACAAAAACTGCAGAGGTGTCAGTCAAGCTGGTCTTATTGGATACATGGAATTGCTTTTGTCCTTGTTACTTTCCAGGTGACAGTGAATTTGCTAGCTTATTAGCTCTAGAGAACAAACCTGGTCCAACAGTTAGAATGCTGGGCTTCAGTGAAGGAAACGTGGGTTAAAATTCCCAGTTATGAAGTGTGCTATGTGACCTTGGCAAGCTACCATCTCTCAGCCCACCCACTTTGCAAGGATGATGTGAGGCAAAGACTGCAATTCTGTGCAAAGTTAGGTGCAAAAGTCTATAAGCAGTAGTGTAGTGGCAGATTCAGACGTGCAGGGTCCCTTTATGATAGTCACACCCATGCCCCCTCATAGCCACACCCCCTTCTAAGGTTATACAACCTTCTATGAACATGAAAGGGGAATGTGTTAGCTACTGAGAGGAGCCTTCTCAGTGGCTGATGCACCTCCTTTCACTCTGATGGGCTCCAATCTGCAGGAAAGGACAAGGAAGCATGTTAGAAGACTCTTCTCAGAGGCTGAGACTCTTCCCCCTTCATGCTGATTGGCTCATAGGATGCTGCAGACACAGGGACCCTGCTCCCAATAAAGTAAGGGGTCTAAGACCCCCCCTGAGACCCTGGACAACTACACCCCTGTCTATAAGTTTCAGTGGGCATAGGTGGGCAATGAAATTCTGCTGTGAGCTCCTTGGAGGAAGAGTGAGATATAAACTCAGCTGGTCATTGGTAGATGTTATAAGCTAACACTTTACTTAAGGTGATAAGCCAACAGGGAAAAATGTTGAGCAAACAGGTGGTAGGCTGCAAACTACCATGCACCTTGTCCACATTTTCAGATTACAAAAGTAAAATTCATCAATGAAACAGGATCAGGCTGTGCCCTAAGCATATTCATTCATTTAATTGATGAATTTGTGGCATCCAGGTCATGGCAGATACAAATGACTTTACCCACAAAAAGGACTTAGCAAATGGGTCACAGCAGGTCACTGAGGGTTTTAAAATACAATGATGTAAACTGGGCCAGTGGTTCCCAACCTAGGGGCCATGCTCTCAGGGGGCCCGTGAAGTAATCCAGAGGGGGCCATGAACAGTAAAGAAATGAATTTGTTATTTTTTTAAAAGAAGTCTTCACTCCCTGTACACTGTCTGCTCCCCACTGCTGCTGCCAGAGCCGCCACTAGGCACAGGGAAGCGGGGCAGTTGCCCCAGGCCCCGCACTTTGGGGGCCCCCTGCGCTTGGTGATCTGCTCACCAGCTGGCTCCTCCCTCCCTGCCTGCTCGCCTTCGCCATGCCAGGCAGGGCGCAGCGCTCGCTCTCTTTCTCTCCGCCTGGGACGGGGGCTTGCTCGCGTGCCCGCCATGCCGAAGCCGCTGCCTCGACCGCCGCTCCTGCTGTGGTCAGCGAGTGGTAGCCGCCCCAGGGACAGCGAGCTGGGCTGGCAGTTCCAGGATTGGTGCCTGCGCACCTACGGTGGCTCGGCTAAGACCAAGACGTTGACCTGGAGCAAATGTGGGGGCCTCCAACTATGCTTTTGCCCTGGGCCTCGCACATGCTAAGGGAGGGCCTGGCTGCTGCAGTCGACAACTCCCCCTTGCTCCAAACGTGAGGGGAGGACTTTTGCTGAAGCATCAGAGTGTCTTTCAGGTGCACTGAGGGCAGGCATCTACCTATAAAACGTGGCAGATGCCAAAGGAGGCAGAGGGTGGAGCTACCAGGAAGAAGAGGGGATTACTATCACTGACTCTCGTCTCCTTGCACTGCTGCAGCTAACGACACCCTTACTCAGAACGAGAGGAGAGGGCTTTTCGTGAAGCAAAAAGAAGCAAGGCTGCAAGAAAAGGCTGTTTTTCCCCCTTCTGTCCTGGCAGCCAGCCTGCCTGCCTTTCCTGCCTCTTGATTCACTGCAATCTCCTTTTAAAGGTTATTCTTATTTGTGAGGTCCCCCAGATCTCGCCTTTGGCCCAGACGGAACCAAGGAACAGTGAGGAAGTTCAGGATTTGCTCACCCCCCCCCCATCTCTGAGGCTAAGTGTGTGTGCCAGAATCCCCCTTTCTTCCACCTACACCCCTTCCCCCCGTCTCTCTCTCCAAGATGCTGGAGCAGTTCAGGGCGTCCCCCCTCCCCCCTGCCCAAATGCATGTGTGCCTGCAGATGCTGGCAGGAGGGGCAGGTGTGTTTGTGTGCATGTGCGTGATCTGTCTTCTGCTCCATTCATCCCAAGACTTAAAAGCAGTAACGCCCCCCTCAATCTGTCCACCCTTTTGTCTTCACAATCTAGCATCCCCACCACTATCACATTGCTGCTTCTTTATTATTCTTGTTATTGTTGCCATTAAAAGACTTAGCAGGTTAGCTGAGGCTGGGGTCCACATAATGCAGCTGAAATGTATTTAATTATTATTGCATTTATATCTCACCTTTCCTCCAAGTTGCTCAAGGTGGTGCACATGGTCCCCCCCCTTTCCATTTTATCATTATACCAAACCTGTGAGATAGGTGAAGCTGAGAGACTGTGTCTGGCCCAAGGTCACCCAGTGGGCTTTATGGTTGGGTGGGGATTTGAACCTGGTTCTTAGTCCAACTCTGTAGCCCACTGGTGTTGGGAGACAAGACTGTACATCTTCAGACTGTGGGGGGAAGGGGGATACCAGTTTGACAAACCTTTGCATTAAGAAAAGAAAGCAACACCTCCCTGTCTGCAGGGAGCTTTTTATGGAAAGGGATATTTGCAGATGTGATTTTTTCATGCTGCATTTTTTCAATTAACAGAGGCTAAAATTACAATTAGTGGGGGGGGGGTGTCACAAAAGTTTTTGAGTTTATGAACGGGGTCCTGTACTCATAAAGGCTGGGAACCATTGAACTAGGCTGAAGGCCTTGAAACACTTTGCAAAGCTCTACTAGATAGCACTACACAGGTATGATGTTGACAAAGAAATAAATCAAATAATTAATAAATATTGTTTCTTCAGCACTGTCATTACAAATAGCCCGTTGAGCCCTATTCCATTGTTCCCTTAACTGAGCACATCTGGTATAATTCTTCCCTGTGGTCCTCACTATGTCTCCACAGTTCCAAGTTCAGGTGTCTCAAACTCCCATCTATTTTGCATTATGTGGTAACAGGCTAGTGCATACGTGCATGTAAGTGACAAATGAATATGTGAATACCTTCTGCTGAAAACTATTGTAGTTTAGGTGCTATCAAAAACCACCATGGTGTTCTAATCATGACAGGATGAGCATGCATATATGGACAGGACCAATATAAGAATTCCATTTATGATATAACTCCTGCAGTATCAATGCAAATCCTTTTAATTTTGACCTTAAACAGAGTATTTACTAAAACTTGACATTCAGTCACCTCAGTATTTGACATAGAAAATCAATACACAATGTTAAAGAAAGATTGGACATTTTAACAGTACAGGAATGTTTTCTTTCTCTTTTTCTCTGGCACAAACCTAATGTCCATTCAGTATTTTCTCTACAGCAAACTCAGCTGCCATCAGGACTGATGCTTTTATTAGGGACTGTCTCTTCCTCCTCACAGGAAGCTTTATCAAGGGATATAGACCTTGCAAAAGAGAAGAACCAGGCCCCTATGGCAAAGATTTGCCTGTCATTAATCTTGTTGCTTTGAATCTGTTTCCCTCCCACGTTACCCCAATTAATCAATTATCTGCTGTTAGCAGATACTGTATTCCAAAGGGTAGCACAGAATGCATTGGGGATGGAATGGTATTTAGCTTGGAGGAAGTGAATTTAGAATCAAAGTGGCTAGGCTAGTGATAATGGAAGAGAAAATATGGTGGTTGAATCTGGACTGGACTAGGCTGTAGCTTGGGGGAAAGTGGCTCCCACATGAGAGCTAGTATAGTGTAGTGGCCAAGCAACTGAGATGTGACAAGAAATTCCAGGGTCAAATCTCATATTGTCATTTAATACAGGATACAGCTGCAGGCCAGCTTTAGCAAGCCACTGTTATCTCACGCTCAGCCCCATCTCATCTGCAATCTATTTATTTATTGAATTTGTCAATCGCCTATCTGGCTGTCCATCCAGCCACTCTAGGCGATGTACAAAGCAAAATGATACAAAAACAACAGATCTAAAAAACTCAACAATGAAATAACACCTAACCAGTATTAAAAATAACAGAATACAACAAACAAAACAATAAGAACAAGGAATCTTCCATGATCTTCTTCTGCAGGTGACCTCAAGGCAACTCCAAGTGTGACGCTAAGTCGCATTTAGCGTCGCACTTTGCGCACCTCCAAGGCACTGCCTCAGGCAGCCCCTCTTCTTTATATACCTGGAGCAGGGAAGACACAGGATGGCAGAGTTGTGGAGTAACTGGAGCAAGTGGCCACAGCTACAACAGCATACAGAGTCTCTCAAACACAGCATTCTTCCACACACACCCAGCTTCAGGCAGCCCCTCTTCTTTATATACCTGGAGCAGGGAAGACACAGGATGGCAGAGTTGTGGAGTAATTGGAGCAAGGGGCCACAGCTGCAACAGCATACAGCAATCTAGGAATATTTATTTATTTATTTATTAAACTTATATACCACCCCATAGCCGAAGCTCTCTGGGCGGTGCACAAGACCAACATCAAAATACAATAAACACATATTAACAATTTAAAACACATTAAAAGATTTAAAAATTCTTTTAAGAGATAAGACAATTCCAACACATACTAAAACATTAAAATGCCTGGGCAAAGAGGAAAGTTTTAACCTGGCGCCGGAAAGATAAAAGTGTTGGCGCCAGGCGTATCTCCTCAGGGAGATTGTTCCATAAGTCAGGGGCCACCACTGAAAAAGCCCTTTTTCTTGTTGCCACCCTTCGAGCTTCCCTATGAGTAGGCACTCGGAGGAGGGTCTTCAATGTTGAGCGTAGTGTACGGGTAGGTTCATATCGGGGGAGGCGTTCCATCAGGTATTGTGGTCCTGTGCCGTGTAAGGCTTTGTAGGTTAGAACTAGCACTTTGAACCGGGCCCAGAAACATATAGGCAGCCAATGCAAGCGGACCAGAATCGGTGTTATATGTTCGGACCGTCTGGTCCCCGTTAACAGTCTGGCCGCTGCATTCCGCACGAGCTGCAGTTTCCGAACCGTCTTCAAAGGCAGCCCCACGTAGAGCGCATTGCAGTAGTCTAGTTTAGAGGTTACCAGGGCATGAACTACTGAAGTGAGGTTCTCTCTGTCCAGATAGGGGCATAGCTGGGCCACCAGCCGAAGTTGGTAAAAAGCATTCCGTGCCACCAAGACTACCTGAGCCTCAAGTGACAGGGATGGTTCTAAAAGGACTCCCAAGCTATGAACCTGCTCTTTCAGGGGGAGTGCAACCCCATCCAGAACAGGTCGAACATCCGCCATCCGGTCAGGAGAACCACCCACCAGCAGCATCTCAGTCTTGTCTGGATTAAGCCTCAGTTTGTTAGCTGTCATCCAGTCCAGTGTTGCAGCCAGGCATCGGTTCAGCACGTCAACAGCCTCACCTGAAAAAGATGAAAAGGAGAAATAGAGCTGCGTGTCATCAGCATACTGATGGCAACGCACTCCGAAGCTCCTGATGACCGCACCCAGCAGCTTCATATAGATATTAAAAAGCATGGGGGACAGAACTGACCCCTGCGGAACTCCAAATAGGAGCGGAACCACTGCCAAGCAGTACCGCCTATCCCAGATCAGTGAGCCGCCCCAGAAGGATACCATGGTCGATGGTATCAAAAGCCGCTGAGAGGTCAAGGAGGATCAGCAGGGTCACACTCCCCGTCTGTCTCCCGACAAAGGTCATCGTACAGGGCGACCAAGGCTGTCTCCGTGCCAAAACCGGGTCTAAAGCCCGACTGGAATGGATCCAGATAATCAGTTTCATCCGTGTCTGGAGCTGGCTGGCAACCACTTGTTCCAGGACCTTGCCCAGGAATGGGACATTAGCTACCGGCCTATAATTGTTAAAATTTTCTGGGTCCAGGGACGGTTTCTTCAGAAGTGGTCTTACTGCCGCCTCTTTCAGGTGGCCAGGGACCACTCCCTCTCGCAGTGAGGCATTAATCACTTCCCTGGCCCAACCGGCTGTTCCAGTCCTGCTAGCTTTTATTAGCCAAGAAGGGCAAGGATCCAACCTAGAAGTGGTTGCACGCACCAGTCCAAGCACCTTGTCAACGTCCTCAAGCTGTACCAACTGAAACTCATCCAGGAAATCAGGACAAGGCTGTGTTCTGGACACCTCATTCGATTCAGCTGCTATAACATTGGAGTCCAAGTCCTGGCGGATGCACGAGATTTTATCCTGGAAGTGCCTAGCAAATTCATGACAGCGTGCCTCAGATGACTCCACCATGTCCGTAGGGCCAGAATGTAATAGCCCTCGGACAATTTTAAATAGCTGCACTGGGCGGCAGATAGATGATTTAATGGTGGCAGCAAAATGTTGCTTTTTTGCTGCCCTCACTGCCCTTAAATACAACTTAGTATAGGCACTTACCAGTGCATTATTGCATCCATCAGGAGTTCGCCTCCATCTGCACTCAAGCCGTCTCCTATATTGTTTGATCGCTCTCAGCTCCAAAGTATACCATGGAGCTGCATGAGCTCTACACAGGAGAGGGTGCACAGGGGCGATCATGTCAACTGCCCGGGTCATTTCTACATTCCACAGTTCCACCAGGGCTTCGACAGGAGCGCCAGCCCTATCAGCCGGAAAACTCCCCAGAGCCCTTTGAAAATCATCAGAAGTCATTAGTCTTCGGGGGCGGACCATCTTAATGGATCCCCCACCCTTGCAGAGGGGAAAAGTCTCTGTAAGTCTAAACCTCAGCAAGCGGTGATCTGTCCATGACAAAGGGACTGATGTAAAACTCCCTATATTCAGATCACCATCTCCCTGTCCAGTGGCGAAAATTAAATCTAGAGTATGTCCTGCTATATGTGTTGGACCAACAGCATATTGTGACAGCCCCATGGTTGTCATGGAAACCATGAAGTCCTGAGCCGCCCCAGATAAGGCGGCCTCAGCATGAATGTTGACATCCCCCAGCACCAACAGTCTGGGGGATCTCAGCAGTACATCTGAGACCACCTCTGCTCAGTTAGGGAGTCCGTTGGGCAGCTGGGTGGGCGGTACACCAACAGAATCCCCAATCTGTCTCAATGGCCCAACATAAGATGCAGACACTCCAGACCAGTGACCACATGGACAGGGTGCTTGGAGAGGGAGATGGAACTCCTATACACAGCCACCCCCCCTCCCCGACCCTCAGATCTACCCTGATGCTGAACCAGATACCCCTGTGGGCACAGCTGGGAGAGACTAACTCCTCCCTGCTCACCCACCCAGGTCTCAGTTATACATGCCAGATCGGCTGTCTCATCCACAATTAAATCGTGGATGAGGGAGATCTTATTGTGCACCGATCTGGCATTTAGGAGCAGCATCCGAAGATCTGAGGGCTGGCTGAGGGCTGCCCTTCCTACCTAGCAGAATTGTAAAGATTATTGAGGACATGGCCATTTTATTTGTATGTTACTTTTCTGTATACATCCCACTCAAAGTGGTTCACAGCAAAGCATGATACATATGACATACCTGAAGTGCTCTGAACACTCTGCAGTACTAATATGCATTTTTTTTTTGGTGGGGTATAGTTTAAAAATACTATAAGCCATCCTTAGCCTTCAGGAGATGGCAATTTTTTATACAAAGCTTTATGTAAATAAACTATGTCACTATTAACTCAATAATTGTTTATGTAAGTAATCTCATACAACTAATCTGACCTGACTGTTCCACTCTAATTATGGCTAATGTACTCCATTCATATAAATAGTAACATCAGAAAACCCTGTCCTCACGAATATTAACTCACTGGTAAGAATGTGAAGAGCAGTGTGTAATTTATTACATCTCTCAGTAGATAAAGGTTTAATAATGAGGCATTTAATCTGATACATGTAGTTTTTAGCCTCCCAGAAATTATTTAAGTAAAACTTGTCAATAATCTAAACCTGAACTGAATGCATAATATTAATAGACCTGTTTTATATATGGTTCCGCCTAAGCCTTTTCCCTACCTCCATAGTTGTACTCTGTATAAGTCCCTGCTGCTTCTTTCTGTTTTCTTCCTCAGTGGTTACCTTTATACTGATCTGTTTGAAATGTATCCAAGGAGAAAACAAAGGGGGAAATGTGGCAAACGGATTTTGAAGATTATGGTTCTAAACCACATAAAGTTAGTAATTACTAAATCCCATTGAAAGCTATGGGAGTTTGGTCATTAGCCATTAGTAACTTATTATTTTGGTTTCAGTAAGGCAATCTCATGTTTATTCATGAGTAAATCCCATTTATTTCAATGGAGTTTACTTACAAATAAGTTTGTATAGGATTGTAGTTTGAATCATGACTCTGTAGCTGGATCGGGGCATAGAGTTAATGTAACCACTACTGTACGGTATCCTGCTATGTCTTTTCTCTTATTTATTTATTAAATTTATATCCTGCCCTTCCTCCCAGAAGGAGCCCAAGACTGCAAACAACACAAAAAAACACACTCTAAAATATATTTAAAACAGACTTTAAAATGCAATTCCAACACAAACTGGGACTAAGGTCTCTACTTAAAAGGCTTGTTGAAATAGGAAGGTCTTCAGTAGATGCTGAAAAGATAACAGAGCCTGTCTACTGTTTAAGGGGAGGGAACCAGGTGCCCCAACACTAAAGGTCAGCTTCCTATGTTGTACAGACCTCCTGATGAGATGGTATGTGCAGGAGGCCCTCACCTGCAGAGTGCAGCAATCATCTGGGTATATAAGGGGCAAGACCATCTTTCAGGTATCCTGGTCCCAAGCTGTACAGGGTTTTGTACACCAAAAACCAGAACCTTGAACTAGGCCTGGTAGTTAATAGGCAGCCAGTGCAATTCTTTAGCAGTGGGGTGACAATATTATGAGAATGAGATGGGGTACCCTTTAATGGTGTGCACTCAAGATTATTTAATACATTTCAGCCACTCTGTTTTACTGTTAGTAAAAGTGTAGAAATTTCCCTTGCTTTTTAATGAGTTTTTATTGATGATATGAGAATTCTAATCTGCTTTAGTAATTGATAATATTTTGAAGACAAGGGACAATTTTGTGTGATATAGCACAGAATGACTAATATACAGCATACATATAAGTTTAATGAAGGAAGGAACCTGCTTTAGGATAACAGGGTAGCTTAGATCTCTTCCAGTTCCTGTGATTCAGTGGTTAATCTGCTTTCATTGGTGTTTATCTTTTTGAACTTTACAAAGTCATGCTGTTGAAAACTATTGAGTGATGTGACAGGAATGATCACACTGTGATTTGATCAATTAATCAATTACAGTTCAAGAGTTATAAAACCATTTGGCACAATGAAAGCAAGCAACATTTGAAAGCCTTGATCTCTTTATGGGCCAATAAAAAAGTCAATAGCTCCACAAAGTATAAAAAATATTCTAAAGATATAGGATCTCTGCCATCTATATTTCAAAAACTTTAGTCTAGCTGCTGCCTGGATACTCCCATTTTGTAATTTCTTCCCCTAGATGTAACTTTTAGATGCTTGGCATTGCTGTTGATTGACAACCAATTGGACATAAAGGTGAGGTAGGGAGGGAAGTGAACCATCAGGCGACAATATGCTTCCCCATGGGCATACATATGTTGCGCAGTGGCATCTAGGGAAGTGAATACTTGAAAGCATCCTTACAATCTGAGTATGCTCCTTTCTTGCAGAAAAGTAGCATACGTGTTGAGTAGTCTGATTTGACTCTAGTGTAGAATGGCCTATGAACTGGTGTGAACTCTGATCTCTACTATCCACAAAACTGTATTTATTGTTGACACACAGGAGGCCCTAGTGGCAAGTCAAAGAGACAGGCATTTCACACTATAGGATTTTGAGACTTCCATCTGCCCCTGTGCCAGTTAACTGTATTTAGATACACTCCCCCTACCCAGAGACAATTTAATGAATACTGCTTTTACTTGTGCTCTATCACGACTGAGGGATTTGGAGGATGAAAATAAAAATTCTGTGTCTGTTGGAATAACTTTTTTATATGTTTTTTAGACCTTTTTTTTCTAAACAATGCTTTTAACCCTTTTTATTTAAGATGTTTTTAAAGCTTTAAAAAAAATTTTTTAAGTTGTTTTGTTTTAATGTATTTTAAGGTCTGTTTTTATGATGTTTTAAAGTGTTTTTGGTGCTTTTGTTTGCCGCCCTGGGCTCCTGCTGGGGATATAAATCAAATAATAAATAAATAAAAATTCAGCCTCCAATGACCAGCCTAAAAGATATGCATATGTTTAGACTGTAAGGCTGCAGGTGATCCCTAGTTATTCTCATTCATTGTTGTATAATGCACAATACCTTGCTTTTTTGGGCACTTAAGAAATAATAGTTATATCTATATATAATTTTAATAGGATCCCAATGTTGATTTTTTGTTGTTGTTAATTTAGATTGAAATACTTGTTTCTGCTATGCAGAATCTAGGACTGGCTTACAAACACAATTATATTACTGAATTATAAGATCGTCCTCATCTTCATAATAACCTTATAAGGCAGATCATTATTATTCCCCATTATTATAACAGGCAACTGTGGTTTACTGATTTGCCCAAGGATGCCCTATTAAGTCCATGGCTGAACTGGAATTTAAATCTCTGTCTGCCAAATATTAAATATTTTCTGTACAATTGCCCTGAACAATATATGTATGTTACTAATTTGTAATGTATAGTCTATATCTTCTCTCAAGACTGCATCTCTGTTGCAGAGCTATCACATTTTTCCTAATCCTCAAATTGCAGTACTTCATAGCTGGCAAAATGCAGTGGCTCCGCCTTATATTGCACCCATTGCTCTTATGATTACCACATGGGATTCAATTGTTTCTTGGAAATTGTATTATGACTAGTGTAGCTTTCACCATCTGCAAAAGGAAATGGACTGCCTTCAAGTCGATCCTGACTTATGGCTACCCTATGAATAGAGTTTTCATGGTAAACTGTATTCGGAGGGGGTTTACCATTGCCTCCTTCAGAGGCTAGTCCTCCCCAGCTGGCTAGGGCCTGCTCAGCTTGTCACAGCTGCACAAACCAGCCCCTTCCTTGTCCACAACTGCCAGCTGGGGGGCAAATGGACTCCTTGGGACTATGCAACTTGCCCATGGCTGCACAGGTGGCAGGGCACGTAACCCTTCAGCCACTCACTGTGGGGTGATCTTTAGTTGGCCCTTGACACCCAGGAAACACGAGCGGGGATTTGAACTCTCAAAATCTGGACTCCCAGCCAGGCTCTACTCCCCACTGTGCTAACCAGCTGTTTCACCATCTGAACCTTTGTGATAAAAAAAATCAGCAGGGAATGGGTGTTGGTATGAAATGGTGAAATGGTAGAGTGCTCATAGGGTTGCCGGATCACACTCAGATTTACTCTGTTCCTCTAATTGTGGGAAGCACATCAGCTGTGGCTTCTTCTGCCTGCTTGTTCCTGTCTGTTTTGTCTGCCCCATTGTCCAACCTATTGTGTAGCACACCTGGAGTCCTGTTCACTAAGTAGGTGACAAGGGGTAGACAAAGGCACCTGGGGACAAATTGATGGGACTTGTAGCTGCTGCCATTCCTGCATAATCACTAGCTTTAAAGGGATAGAGTAAATTTCCAGAATCCCACCTGGCAACCCTAGCCCCACAACTTCATTAACCTTATTTATACAATAAAAAAGGGACAAGAAGCAGCATAGTAACCTTGCAAAGTACTTCTGCATTACAGAATATTATTCTATTGGTGCTGAGTTGGGGGCTGGCTAGAGTATTGTGCTTACGCATGAAGGATAAAATGCGGCACTCATTGTTTGCTTATGTGGAAAGGCTACATCAAGCACTCCATCCACTAGCCCACAATGACTGCTTAGCCACAGCTGCATGTTAAACTTGCTTCCTTTTCTGATTGAACTGGAACTTTACAGGCATCCAGTGTAACAGTACAGTCTTCAGCCTGTGCTAATTGAGAAGCAGTTTGTTAGTAATGGCTGTGTTCCCCTCTCCCCCATTTTTCCCCAAGGTGTAGCAAAAGGAATCATGGAATGCCACTGCATCTGGAACCGAAAATGCAACCTGTCAGGGCAGGCTGAAATATTTTAGTATCACAGTTCTTTCCAAATCAGCAATGCTAACAAGCTCGATTCTTCAGTATGCTTTTCTCAGATTAATGCAGTCCTTCCAGTTGCAGTAGCAACACCAGCATCGCTACAGCACAGTAACCATGGCAAGACTATGTTCAGTGCAAAAACATTACTCCGGATAGGTAGAATTTTCCCGGGTGGGTGTTCCATTCAGCAAGAGAAAGAGGTGACCTCAGCCTCTGTGAGTCATCCTGCAGAGATGAGAGGGAAAAGCAGTGAAGAAAAACAAAACAAAATCCAGAGTAACCTCTGTATGGATAATATAGGAACAGGCAGTGTCTGGAATGAAGACCAAGGGAGAACAGAGAGGCAAGGGCACGGTGGGTGGGTTGTTGCTGCTGTCCTAATTCGGGTAAGAAAACAGCCGACCAACCAAAAAACAACATCCCCCCACATTAGCTTATATTGCTGCTCAGCTCTTGCCATTGTACATTCACAGCTGACTACCATTGTTTTTGCTCTACTCGCTCTCCCCCTAGCCCTAAAAACCAAAACTGGTTAGTTGCGTTTGGCCTTTCCTCTTAACAGCACCCCCCTGTCAGTTCCGAGGTATTCCAACTGCTAGCTTCCAGTGGCGCCAGAGGGGCTCAAGGCGCGCGGGGGAGGGGAATGTTAATAAAAACATCAAGTCAGAAACGGGGCTTGGGAGGCTTCATGGTCTATCCTCCCCCCCCCCGCGCCCGCATAGCTCCTTATTTTTGTTTTTGGGAGCTGATCTGCTTGTTCTCTGAAGTAATACTGTGTCTCCATGTCATCCATGCTTTTCCTTGGTATTCTCCTTTGCAGTTTCTCCACTCTGCCGCCACCCCTCCTTCCCTCCCTCCCTCCCTCCCTACGGTACAGCATGGGAGTAGCAAGGGTCTTTTACTGCCGCTGTTGCTGAGGCGGCGGTAGCTGAAGTTTTCCAGCTACAAACCCCAGACAGTTGCTTGCTCTGTTTCTGGCTGCCTGCCTGCCTTCCGCTTCTCCTCCTCCCTGGGGCATGAACGTCGCGCGCGACCACGGTCGCACTCTCCCTTGCCGTGGTGTCTCCCCTGCGCGCGCCCTCTCCATTCCTCTCTCTTTCTCCCCGCCGACCATCGCGTTTGTGTCTGGCGGAGGGAGACGGCGCGTTGTGCCGGTCTCCATGGCAGTGGGCTTGTGTGGGCGGAGTGGTCGGGGCCGCAGCGCGGCTCTGAGTTGAGCGGCTCCCCCGCCCCCTTCGCTTCCCCCTCCCTTCCGTGTGTTTGTGTCAGGCTGGTCGCGGCGGCGGCTGAGCTGCTGCCCGGGGCACCCGGCTCGGAGCGGCGGGCGACAGAAGGCAAGAGAGAAGCAGACCCCACGCACGAACAACCGACACGGCCTCGCGGTGGAGGCTGTGGAGCCTCCCTTTCCTCTCCTCGCTTCGGCTCACTGCCGCCGGGCTCCTCTGGGTATGGGCGACCCGTAGAGAGACGCGAGCTTGGCTGCTGGTGCGGTTGGCTGGTCGGTCTGCGCTTCGGCAGCGGCCGTGGCCGCCATGGCGGCGGTTGTGGAGTCGCGGCCGGAGGTGGTAGGGAAGCGGTTCTTGTGTGTCGGCGTCGGAGGAGACGAGCCGCCGGAGAGCGGGCGTTGGAGAGCCGGCGTTATCCGCACCGTATCTCACCGGGACTCGCATAGCCCCGAGTTGTCGGTAAGACACTGTGATTTGTCTGGCTGTGTGTCTGTCCCTTGGGGGTTTCCCCCCCCCGAAGATCGGGGTCGGGCGCCCCAGTAGCCGAGAAGGAGGGGTAAAACAAGGAGGATCCCCCGCCCCTTTCTGAGGAGTGTAATAGTTTCTTTCCTTTAGGGCCCTTGTGAGGGCTAGAGCAGAAAAGGGGTGAAGTGAATGTTTATTCCTCCTTTTCTCCCCTCCCCCCATATATGGGGCCAGTCCGTGGGTGTATTTCTTGGGGGGGAGTGAGAGGAGTGGAGGTAGTAACAGGACACTCCCCCCTCTACTCCTGGAGAGAAGCAAGGAGGGGAGGCGACGAGGGAGTTTAAACATGACACATCCGCTCTCATTTCCCCTTTTCTAGGCCCCGAACAGAGAAGGGGGTAACAGTGGTAAGCAGCAGGAGAAAATCTTTCTTTCTCCTTCCCACCCAGTCTTCTCTGTAATGAAGGGAAGCGCCTATTGCTCGTCTCTTCATTGTTTTTTTTGTTTTGTTTTTGGGCGCACTCTGTGTGTGTGTGTGTGTCTGGTGTAGAACCAGGTTGACGTGGATCACTGAATGTAAAAAAAATATCGTGAGTACAGCCGCCGCCGCCGCCAACTGTTGGTGATTTGCAGATGGGAGCTTTTAGGAAAGAGGGGTTTCTCTCTCACTCACTCCCTCCTTCCTCACGCATACACACACTCCTGCTGCTGATTCGCCTCTCAGTATTAATGTGGTGGAATTGTGTATGTGCCTAGCATATGTGATGAGGAAAGCGGTTATAAGGCATTGGATTTGATTCATTTTCTTCTTATGGAAAATGTAGGTGCCAGTTTGGCCCTTTTATTTCTTTTAAATATCACTCTGCAAAACAGGCACTGTCTTCTGGTAAATCTGGTGGGTGGGCCTTTGTTTTTTGAGTGCCATAAGTTGAATAGTTACAGTCAAACTGAACATCTTTTGTGGAATTTTTGTACATGATTTAAGAAGCCATTGGTCTTCTAAACTAATGTTCTCCTGCTAGTGTTTTCCTAATGGGTGTAGGAATGTGAAGGGAGGGAGGGAGTCAGGATATATTCTGTGGTGTGGTGGAAAGGGGAGGAAAAAGCAGCCAGGATTTGTTTGCTCAGTGTTGTAAATACATAATGCTCAAATTCCATTTACAATTCTTTTAAAGATTTAACTTTTATTTTTAATACTCCCTTGAGGTATGCGATATGTTGTTAATACAGTTGTACAATTTATGTATTTTGCATGCAGCAGTGCTTAGAAAACTTGGTTTCTCTGTTCTCCCAGTGGTTCTTAAATTGGCTTCCTGATTGCACTGTACCATCCCAAGTACCATTAGTAACAAATTGTTCAAGAATTTTTCCTTAACAAATTAAATGGGAAAAAATGGCTGTTACTTTTAGATATTAACATTTGCTTCACTGCTGCCAGTGTGCTGTTCTTGTTTTTAGAACTCCAGTGTTGTGTGACTCTGTGGCTGCATACACTCCATATGTTTAAAGCACATCCTCCCCCTCTCCCCAAGAATCTGAGAAACCATAGTTTACCCTTCACAGAGCTACAATTCCCAGCACCCTGAACAAAGTACAGGGATGGGGGGAGGGGAATGTGCTTCAAAAGGATACTTTTTAAAAGATAGTTATTTTCCCTTTTGATGTTGCTGTAAAATGCTAACCTTTTAATTTTTATTCTTCAGTGTAAATGTATGTAATACATGCACATAAAGTAAAAGGATTTAAATTAAGAAGTAGCGAATTTACCTTTATAAAATTAAAGCTAGGAAAAATGACTATCGCCCTTCCGTTTACTAGTCCTCTACCTAGCAGTTAATCTAGGGACAAAGGTAGAAAAAATACAGAGGATCTTTGCTCAAGGAGCTCAGTCCTGTCATATAATTTCCAAAAAACCCGCACTTTTCTTGGTGTATGCTCATACAGACGTCATTCCCTCATAAGTTGTGCAACTTCCTACCCCCAGCAAATTGATGGGTAGAGCTTAGACTTGCTGCCAGAATATATCTGTTCAATTATTTAAAACAAATTGGGTGCATTGGAAACTGTGAGCACAGCACTTTCAAAGAATGAAATAAATGCATTAAAAAGGAAATGATAATTCTAGGATGCTGCTGTAGGAAGGGGGAAGGGTGGCCTTGCTGGTGTTCATCATTTAAGTCTTGTTAAAATAACTTGAGCATTCCCATGCTTGAGCGGTGGTGGATCTTCTAAAGTATGGGGAGGGGGGTGGGAGAATAAGTCGTAACTAACAACATTGCAGGCAGGATGGTGGTGGTGGTGGGTGTTGTCACAGATGCTGTTGACTCGGAACCCATGACACTCATACAACTGATCACACATTTGTTACAATTGCAGTGGATGTGTTAGCTGGGCAAAGAATATTATGATCCTAGCAACAACACTTAGAAAATACAGCATCCCCACAACAGAAGTGTTACCTTGAGGGAAGATACCTAGTTGCTTTGCAGCAAATGAGGCTGGAATCCTGTATATAGTTACCTGTGAGTACACACCTATTGTGCTGCTTGAGACTTATTTTTGAGAAACCAGTAGCCCAAATTGCTACTGTTCTCATATCAATGTGATAAGGTACAAGGTAGAGAAACACCTACAGTCCAAAGTTCTGTGTCTTTTCAGTGCATAAACCTTAAAAGAATGGTTGGATGTTACTGTATTTGGGCTTCGGAGTAGAGATTACAATTGCAAATCTTATAGACAGAGTTAATGCTCATGAAAGAGCTCTGTTCCAATTACTGGAATGTAGAAGGGAGTTCCTCGGTCATTGCTGGCTTCTCTACTATTTGACTGCTGTCATGGGTGGAGCATCTTTGTTAATCCTTCTAGGCTTCCATTCTTAGGTTGTTTCTATGAATAGTTCTAAAGTCTGTTGGTACTCAGTAGAGTGAAATAGAAATCTTTTTTGTGTGAGGTGAGGGAGTGGTTTAGTTCTTCTATACAGTATTCAGACAGTACTTTTAAAAACTGCCCAGTCTTGTAAATTTCACCATGCTAGACTTAAGGTACCTCAAATCAAAAGCATTAAAACCAGCTGTGACTATTTTTCTAAAACTTTTTGTTATAGACCACTCTTTTGCTTTATAGAGGACCATATTTTTAATGTTAGTTTCAAGAGGCCACTTGAAATGTATTGTGGAGTACTGTAAATTCAGAGTAGGAATAACTATATAAGTTTTCCCCTTTTTATTTTTAAAATATTTTTTGCTTCATTTTCTTGTTGTCAGTGGAACACTGAAGTGGTGTAACAAGAAGGATGGCCAAACCAGCTGGCAGTGATTATTTTACTGCTGGCATCCGCTGTCTGGAAAATGAGCATGTTGTCTTTGTATTGCACACAGCTTTCTCTGATTCAAAATTTGGAATCCTTGGTTAGCTTCAGTTGTACTTCAGCTTGCATTATAAATGGTTCTAGAAACTTGATACAAGCATAGTATGCATGTATAATGCATAGCTACCTAAATGCAGACATACTCTATGAATCTCAGGAGGGGATATTAAGTTTGTGCCAGAAATTCAGTTCAGAGAGCCTTTCAGACTAATTTAAGCCTGTCCTCTGTGGCCCTTCCCCATCCCTCCTGGAAGATGGGGATTATGGAAAAAAATATGCAAGAATAAAATTTGGTGGCCAGATGCAGCCTGAAGTTGTCTACCGTGGTGTAAAACATAGCATAATATTTAGTTGTAAAATAAACAAACCAGGGGTGGTCATCCAGTCCTGTCATCCAAGCCTTATGTTATGCCATTTAAAATAGATACTTCTGTCTCCTAAATTTAGAGCTATGGTCCCTCTTTGTATCATTTTCTCCTCCATATCACAAGTAGCCAGGTGTGTGGTTTTTTTGTGAGCCTGGCCTAATATAGCATACATTCAGCACAGATAATAAAATGGCTATGGAACTGGGAATGGGGACAGTATGAAGACCCTACAGAGTTACCTGCTATAATTACTTTTGTGTTCAGCATCAATGATTATGAATGCTTTTTTAAAAAAAGTGTCGTTTGTTAATATTAGGCAAACCTTTTGATCCACGATTAGTAATATTAACCCAAGAAATTACATTTTTGCTTTTACTCAGTCAAAACATATTGCATAATATGCTGAACTGACAAGTTAACAGCTGAAACTCAAACCTCACAAGTGTCAACAAATGAGAGATTCCTGTTTATCCTCTGTTACTTATAAACAGAAGTTTGAGCCAATGTCCAGATAACATGCTTTAGGTGCAAGAGCATTTTACTTGAAATATATACAAGACCCACCTGTCCTTTCAAATAAAAACCAGAATGTTTTTAGTTTTGTGTTAGAAATAGAAATATAAAGGCCTGGGAGGGGGAGAACAGAAAAATTTCAAAAAAGACAATTTCCTCCCCTTTTCTGAAGCCTTGTTTTTTTTTCTGAAAGACTGGAAAATGGGAAAACTTTGGATCATGAAATATTTTCTTTCAGAGTGATGAATAAAACATTTAAAACAAGGTATGTTTACTCCCCCCAAAATATTTCAAAAGCCAAGTAACAGAAGATTTTTAAGTAAACCTGTGTAGAGTATTAGATCATTACAATTCCTGTACACTGAGGATAAGTGAGTCCCGAGTTGTGCACCGGAAGCACAACTCTCAAAGACAAAAGCAAGATGCATTTCTGCCACTAGGATGCGCTGGCATTAACACAAGAGAAAGAGTCAGTGCCTTCTTTGCCCCTGGTCTTCCTCTTGTTGACATAGTTGGTGAATCTGTTTCTGTCCTCTTGACTATGCCTCAAAGGACTGGAAAATAGGAGAAGGTACAGAGCAACACAAAGAAGCAGAAAACTATAGATAAAATGAGACTGATTAAATTTCATGCAGTGTTCGTTGCGTCTTGGTTCTCCTGCCCCTTCTTTTTCTCAGCTCTTTCTATGGAAATGAGTACTTTATATCTGCTTGACAGTGTGGAGGACTGGAGGAGGCATAATAATTTTCATAATACATAATTTTCTTTATTTAAAGTTGTATAAGATTTTTTATATATTTCATTGCATGTATGCCTGCCATCATGAGCTCCCGTGGGAGAAATGGTGAGATATAAATTTAATAAGTAAATAAATATAATGTTAATGGTCTCTTCTGTTTTTATTGTTTTTGTTTGCTTTTCATAAAGTGGCAAAACCAAAGAGATGCTAGGTTTCTTGCAGTTCAGTAAGTTTGTAGCTCAGTTTGTAACAAAAAATTTAAAAAGTAATTTCAATTCATCATTATTGGCTGTATAAATAGTATTTTAAATGTACTAAACATGATAATTTTATGGGCAAATCCAAATCCCCCAAACAGCCTCATAATAACTTAATGGCACAGAATGATGAAAAACTGAGAGGGAAGGGGGGAAATCAAAAGTATGTGTATGTAGAAATAGATTGAGTGGCTTGAGCCAGGAGGACAGAGAAACGTTGTAGATGTATGGTAGAAATAACCATCTGATTGCCTCGATAGCTCACTTTCTGTTTCACACAGAGAACCTATTGTTAAATGTCCCTGGGGAACTGCCCATGATGTTCAGTAGCAAAATTAAATAATGTAGCTGGGATTTGATATGTGGGCACTGGGTGTGTGTTTGCTTTGTGGGAGCAAAATAATGCGCTAAAAAGGTGATTTGGGGGTCTCCCCCTTCTGAGTTGAAGTGCAATGTCAGTACCCCCCAAGTTGGATTGGGGCCACCACAAAGCCTTACATCTATGTTTCTATGCTTTTCTGTGCCACATACTGCTGTGTATTTTCCTGTAGTATGTTTCTCTAAGATCCATGGCTTTGGAAGAAACGAAGCTGTCCAAAATATTTCCTGTGGAGCACTAAAGACCTCTGGATTGTTGTTTAAAGCAGAGCAGCGGAGGATTTTTTTTAAGCTAATAGTTTCATTTATTTTTTAAAAAATCCTATGTTGCTCAGTTTTAACAACAAAAAACTCCGTTTTCTAGAATTCCATAGACCGCTTTCTAGGCAGCCTCAACTTGTAACACCTTTTGGGAGGGATGTAAAGGCCTATTGGACATAAGCAACAATCAGAAAGAGAGGCTGGTGTGAAGCTGCAAGTTTTTTAAAAAATGAACAAGCAAGAATAGTTAATGCTTGGTTCTCTCTGAATTATTTTTAGATAAGAGAGAGACAAACCCCCATTCCTCCCCTCATAAGGAATGATGGAGGAAAATGAATCCCTCTTTACTTTTGCCTGGACTGATTTGTCTGCAATTTGGCAGGCTTAATCAGCTCTGGAGGGTTTCTTGTGCCAGTAAATTTCATCCACCTTGGCAAAAAGTGGAAAAAAACTATAGAAATATTTAGATTCCCCATTACAGTGAATGGGCAGAGGGAGCTTAGAAGGAGCTTCATTTGATACAGACCAGTTTATAACCTGAAACATATATCAAAGCAGAGAAAGCATAAGTGATTCAGAAACTGATTGGAATAAAGATCAAGGTGAATCTTGGGGGCCAATGCATACCCCTAGTGTTCAACTACCACCTCCAATCCAAATGGAGGACAAAAAACACCAAGATAGTCCAGTGAGGACTGAGCATGCTGAGCGGGCTTGGAATGCTGATTTGCTGTTGGGCAGGGGAGGAAAACTGGGTGGTGGTGGAATAGAGTGACTGGAATCCTAAACTGAAGCACGTCATGCTGTAACATTTTGTTGAACAGCATAACTTAGCATTCTGTCCCACGTGTCAGCCTTCTACTGCTATCCTTGAATCTGAAGGAAAGTTTTCTGTATATATATAGCCCAGCTCCTGCTGGGAGGAAGGGCGGGATATAAATCAAATAATAAATAAATAACTGGAATTCAGTAACTAAGGGAATCAAAAATATTCCATCATCCAGGAGAAAGAGGAGGGGACTGGACAAACTGTAGACAGTGCTACTTTTACTCAGCAGCATGATACCATGTAAAAAAATGTATCCTTTGGTTTCTAGCCAACAGTAACAAACAATAAATCCTAATTCTGGACAGGTACCATTAGGCTCTTTATATTTTATTCTGAAAGACTATCCGTTGTATGTTTCACTTAATATAATATGAAATAATTTGTATGAGGTTAGGTGAATTCAGCTAACTATCAAGAGACTACCTTTTTTCTTGGAATTGTTTTGGGTAGGCTAACTACTTTTCAGCTGATCATGGAGGAAAAGAGAAACCTTGTGTTTGTAGAACTTAAATTACCAGAATTCCATTTATTCCATGGGATAACAACTGAGTGTTGGATCATGTGGACTGAGAATTTAAACTCTGTAGCAAGTGTTCTTCTCTGTTATCTGTAACTTAGACATTGGATCAAGTGTCAGTTAATCCAAAACAGTACCACACTTTATTTCCATTCACATAGTGAAAACTCATATTCTTTTGGATTAGAAAGATCTTGAATTGGTGCTGGAGGTGAGACTAGATGAACTTCCAGTCAGTAGCAAATATATGTGTGTAAGAAGTCCTAAAATACCAGTTACAGGCGTCACAATTTTGTTATGCTTATTGCACATTATACTTTGCTCAGGTATTCCTCAATCCAGCTCAAATCACATGTATATATGTGTAACTAGTTGAGTTAGTTGTGGATGGGTAGACAGATCTGCTCCAGTCTCTCAGTTTCATGTATAACTTCTTTTTCCTAAAGTGGTGGATCAGGCCCTAGGGAGTGGGCTACAGAAGGGAGTTATTCCTCTATAATCACTTTCTCTTACCCACCCACCTCAGATTAGGGAAGGGAGGGCTAATTCTGGAGAAAGTTTAATACAGTGGTTCTCAAACGTTTTTGGTTCGCGGCGCACTGTAAAACATATAAAAATTTTCTGGCGCACTTAGTGTACAAAATTAAAAATAATATATTTTAAACTATGAATAAAAATAACTTAAACTATAGAAAACTATTACTTACCCTATACAAATGGGTTTCTTCTCATTTTAAAATATACTTTCATAATATTTGAGGCACACCTAGCCACCTCTTAGGCCGCACCAGTGTGCCTGGGCGCACCATTTGAGAATCACTGGTTTAATATCTTGAGCTACAATTGGTTTTTCTTTCTTTCTACTTCATATTTATATGATACCTTGATGTTTTGTATTTCTCCATCCCTACCCCCTTCCAGGTTCATTTATTATTTCCCAATTACTTATATGTTATAAAATGAATTCTCTAGGTGGCATACAAACATTCACTATAAAACAAGATTAAAAACACAACAAAATGCATCAGACAGCACTAAAATCCAAACCAGCATAAGGATGTAAAACAAATACCAGCTACAAACAAGCGTATCATACAATGCACAAAAAAAACAAACTATCACACAAGAGCTAAAAATGAAATAGTTGCTATCAGTCAGCAGAGGCTAATATTAAATGATGTTGAAATGATATTAAAAGGTCTGAGGAGGGGAAAAAAGACTTTGCCTGGTGCTGAAAATGCATTAATGTGGACGCTAGGCAAGCTTCTTTAGGGATACTGTTCCACTGCTGGGAGGAGGGGGAGCACTGCCAAGAATGATCTCACCCTTGCAGCAATGCTCTGTGCTTTAGATTAAGGGGGCACTTGGAGAAGGGCCTCCTTAGGGCAATGGTTCCCAACCTGGAGGTTGGGATTCCAGGGAGGTTGCAAAGAGCCAAGAGAAGAATAATTAATTTTTTTAAATTAAGTAATGGCTGGCCTGTGCGCCATCCACTTGTGAGCCTGCAGTGCATGTGCATGCAGGTGCCTCCACCTCCCCTTCTTCTGGCCAGCACAGTCAGTTCCCACCATGCAGAGAGCTAAGCAGCGCAGCACTCAAGCAAGTGCATCAAGAGAAGAGGCCAGCTGGGCTTATTTAAGCTCTAGAGCCTCTCCCCTCAACCCTCTCTTTTGTCAACAGCAGTAAGGAAAGATTGAGCTGATTGCCTCTGGCTGTAGACAGAGGGACCCCGGGAGGGGGCTGCCTGCAAAAAAAGTGATGGGACGGAGTCCCAGAGCGTCCCCGCGTGAATACACACGAGGGCACTCATTAAAAATTTGCTTATAGTACAATATATACATGTCTACTCAGAAGTAAGTTTCTCCATATTTAATGAGGCTTTCTCTCAAGTAAATCAAATTGCAGTAATCAGACCAGATTAAGATTCCGCTGAAGTTTTGAAGCTGTCCTTTTTTTGGAGGGGACATGGGGCTTTATAGTACAAAGATGCATCATTCTGGTTAAAGGAAGTAAAAGTTTACGTCTATAATACAAGGACTTAAGTGGCAATCCTGACAAGGTCTACTCAGAAGTAAGTCCTAAGAATTGAATGGAGCAACAGCCATATGCGGTAGGTTAGGCTGAGAGTTAGTGGCTGACCCAAGGCAGTAAGTGAGCAAAAAAGGTTGGGTTTGTTGCTGTTTATCAAGGCTTTGAGTGTGTTTTTATACAGTTGCATATGTTCATTTTAAATACATATTTTTATTTTTTAATATGTTAAGCTGCCCAAATTTTGTTGATTTTACTCTTAACTTGAGTTCTTTGCATGGTTTAGGGTTGGTATTGGGGGAAAGCAGGGCTCTTGTGCCTTTATCAGTTGTGTGGCAGCAGAAATTAAACAAAAATTAAATTTAGTCTTTTCCAGTATGGAAATAAAATTATGGGACAAACTTCACCTGTTGACATTCTGTCTGTTAGACAATGTCATATGGAGCTTCCTGAGCCAGCTTCCTGAGCCAAGTGCTTAAAACCAGAGTCCAAATACCCTGGCATTCACCAGACTCTGTTCAACATTCTGGGTGGTTTACTTTTATCTCCTTTCTGTCATTTCCTTAAGAATTTGTTAAAAGTTATTGCTATAACCTGTCTTGGAATCTTCTGCTGAAGGGCAGGTAATAAATATCATCATTCTATTTGTTTTTATGATGAATAAAATGTGACATTATTTAACACTTCATTATGTACTTAGTGGTTAGAGTGTTGGACTACAATCTGGGAGACCAGGGTTCGAATCCCCACACAGCCATGAAGCTCACTGGGTGACCTTGGGCCAGTTACTGCCTCTCAGCCTCAGAGGAAGGCAATGGTAAACCACCTCTAAATACCAGTTACCACAAAAACCCTGTTCATAGGGTCGCCATAATTCGGAATTGACTTGAAGGCAGTACATATGTATTTTTTCCAATTAACAGAGATTAACATTTCAACAGTTAGCTTGTGGGGATCATTAAAAGTTTTGATGTTACAAAGTGGGTTCCGTACTCATAAAGGTAGGAACCACTGTCTTAGGGCACAGGTAGATACATATGGGAAGGGATGTTCCATTAGGTCCCAAATAATATAGAGCTTCGTAGTTAAAAAGCAGCACTTTAAATAGTGCCCAGAAAGAAAAAGAAAGCCTATGAAGGTGAGAAAGGACCGGTGTAATATGTTCATAATACCTCATCCCAGTTCATATTCTTGTGGAGGTTTTCTGTAGCAGCTGAAATTTCTGGATCATGTTCAGAAGCAGTCCAAATATAATACATTAGAGCAGCCCTCCCCAACCTGGTGGCCTCCAGATATTTTTCACTAGAACTCCCATAATCCTTTACAGTGGGACCACATATGCTAGCAATGACTGTTGAGATTTGTAGTCTAAAACATTGGATGGCACCAGAGTATAGATCCCCAGAACCAGGTTATCTGCTTCTAGATAGTCATAGTCTGGATGCCAGCAATGGCCACTGAGGCCACTAGTTTCTCCCATGACAGTGATAGATGCAAAACATTCCCAAACTCTGAACCTGATTCTTTAAGGTGAGTGCAGTCACTTTCAGAATAGGTTGAAAACCTCTCATCCAGACAGAGGAACCACCTCTTTAATAATACCTCTGTTGTGTTCTGATGTCAGTAAATCTCATCTTGTTGATACGTTAATTTCTAGCAGCCTACTTAATGTATGCATGCTTGCATCTAATCCTTCAGAGGACACAAGCACATGTTCTTGTTGTCAGAAGTTGAACCTGGAAAACAGACAAGCACCCACTCTTTAGGCCCCTTCTGCAGCACATATAGCTTGTAACAAGTTTCTTACATTGCTAGACTGAGGGCTACAAATACATCAGGAAGGGATATAAAAATAGTTGTGTGTTTTTAAAGGAAAGCAGGTGCTGGCTGGCTGCTGGCTAACTTTCATCTAATAGATTCTACTGCTTGACAACCAGCTACTTTACTGCCACCCTCTTTGGCAGCTGAATGGATAATTCCAGTTTCCACTGTATTATGAGTAAGCAGTGATGAACAAACAGACCTGATGTGTAACAATGTTGTCCACAAAAAGTGGCACTTAAAAAAAAAAAAGACTGGATACTAAGGACAGCATTTTATGTAACTAACACAATAATCTTAGCTAAGTTAAAACTACTACCGCTTCTGCTTCTGGCAGCTAACTCGAGAAGCCATTATTAGTGTTAGCTGAGTGATTTCCAAGATGATCTCATAATGTGTTGCAATCACATCCTAAAGATGTGGAGCCTGTTCCTATATTTTGACTTGGATTCAGGGCAGGCAAGGTAGGTGGATAAAATGGTCCACAAGGTGCAGTAAACTTCTTTATGAAGACATGTTTAAAGATGACATCTTCATATCTGTGTCAGAATTAGCCAACATGGTGCTCTACAGATGTTGTTGAACTCCTATGGGAATCAGCCTTAGCCAGCATGGCCAATGGTCAGTGGTGATGGGAGTTGTAATCCAGGAAGATATTGGGGAACCCCTGCTGTATGAACTATAGCATTTTAGAAGACAAATTGTTATGGTGCTCAAGAAACTTCATGCTGCAACAAATCAGTTCTAAAGCAAAAGACTAGTTCATCAAAGTATAAGATGGATTGAGGTGATACATGTTTTGATATTCTGATTTTGTAAGCTGCTTTGATGACTCTGTTCAAGAGCAGGATATAAATCCTTAAAATAAATTAAAAAGTACAATGAAGAACAAAATACCCTGGAGTAGAAGGATAAACCAAGTGGATGAGACAAAGGCCTGAAGGATGGAGGGTAGCGCTGGGGAGATGCTGATAGAAGAGAGGTGCTTGAAGAAAATTGCACACAGGGCATAAGATATGCTGTTGACAACGTGAGTCGTTTATATATGTTGCTGAAAACCATAATTGGTCTTGGGTCCTTGGTGTGTATGCGTAGTTCCAGAAAATTGCAGGGAATACTTCGGGCATACATAATACAGACATGTACTTGCTATTCTTGTAATATGCAACGCAATTGTAATAAACAAAGGACTGTTGAAAACAGATTCCTGAGGGGAAGAGAAGTGAAAAAGATATAGAATAGAGAAAGGACTAGGGACAAAATTTTAAGAATGGAAATGCGGTACTGTTGGCAGGAGGAATATTAAGGGAACTTTGGAGGCTAGAGAACTGTAGGTTAGAAGCGCTGAAGAGGCAGTCTGGAGTGGAAGAGCCTGGATTTCACATGGATACTGTGGAGGTTAATGTGATTAAAAGTTTGTAGCATCATTCTTTCTCTGTTGAGAAGGAAATATGTTCATGGCAATAGTCCGTATCCCTTTTGATCTGAAGTGTTTTGTGGGCTCCTTCAGATAACCTGTTCATTCATCTTTCTGCTTCTATAAAGCTTACACAATGGTTAGACTATGTCTGGTCTTGAGTAATCGTCATGATTTGTTTCTGGTGTGGTTATATGACCACCCTGATTTGTTTGTGAGGTGTTTACAGGTCATCTTGTTAATTATTTGTTCATCCCACATTTTTCAGTGCATTTTCCTGTCACTTTCCAGACCGCAAAAATTCCACTTCAACAGTGGTGTACCTAGCATATTTGACACCTGGAGCAGATCATTTTTAACACCCCCCCTCCTCAAGGAGTCCAAGGAGCGGGGTGGGAGGGCAGAGAGAGGAGGGCTTCTTTGCATCCGGGGTCCCTGGGCTCCACTAAGAGGCAACAGATCTATGCACCCCCATGCAGCAGCAGCCTTGCCCCTCCGCATGCAGGCCCCCCTGCAGATAGTGCCCGTGGGGTCTCTCTCCCTCTGAGGACCCCCAGGGCTGCACCCAGCCCCCAAATATCTCTGCCAGTGGCGGCAGGGTACAGAATCCATCGGCCTTGTGGTCCAGAGCGGAGGCACCTCCATTCCGGCACCAAAACAAGTCTGGGGGGGGGGAAGAGAGCGCGCTCATTTGCAGGCAGACCGTGGCTAGTATCACAACCTTGGCTGGGGAGGGAGACGGCAGGGGAAGAAGCCCAAGGATCCCAAGGCATCCACAGTCCTTGCAGCTGGTATTGAGGCAGCTGCATGGGGAAGAGAAGCGCACAGGGCGGAGAGAGAAGCAAAAGAACAGAGGGGGCATTTACACCCCCAGGAGAGCCTGCCCAGCCCAGGCGAAGCTGCGTCCCGGCCTCCCTGCTTGTGGAAACCCAGGAGCACGAAGCAGGGAGTTCTGGGCACCAATGGTGCCCCGTGCCCAGATGGGCACCCAGCTGCATTTCCAGCTGGAGGGGCAACTGAGCAGGGGAGGGTGTCGGGGCTGCCAGCTTTGCCCCTGTTTCTTCCCTCCCTCACAGCTCATCCCTGCCTGTCTCTCATCCCTTTCCTCTTCTCCGCGGCCTCCAGCTCTCACGGCAACCATGGTGGCGCAGCAGAGCGAAACTCCCCCAGCCTTGCTCGCAGCTCCCCCCCCTGCAGAGAGCCGGAGGAGGGGGCATTGCACAGCAGAGATGCTCAAGTGAGGGTGGGGGTTGGAGGAAAGGCCGGCTGGGGAAGGCGGCAGCAGCCCCAGTGTGCATTATCCTCCCCCCCCACGGTCCCCAAGAGGAGACACAAGGGGACCATTTCTCCCAGGGAGAGGTGGGGGGGGGCAAATTGTCTGCCTTTGCAAGGCACCAAGTTCGAGAAGGCACCTGGGTGGGTGAGAGGCAGCCACGAGCCTCAAGGTGCGCCTCTGGGGCGTGAGGCTAGAGAGGGGCACACAGCGGCACTCAGCCCCAGAAGGCTGGATGGAAAACCGGTGCAGGTGGAGAAGGGCTTCATCCTGCCAAGGTCATCGCGGGGGCAGACAATGCACCCCCTTATTGCCTGCAACCGGGGCGGACTGCTCCCACCGTGCCGCCCTTGGTACGCCACTGCACTTCAATCCACTTTAAATGCGCAAACCTAAATTTCCAGTATGCACGAGTCCCTCCCATAAAATACCTGCAGTCTGGGGTAATGTGTAAAGATTGCTTTGAATTAAATATATTATGTTTACTAGTTTTTGTAAGAATTGCATTTTGTATATTCTGCAAGGTAGAAAGTCTTGTCATCTTGGCTGACAGCTGTCAATCAGATACCAACCCAGTGTTTCTTTAAGGTAAAAAGGCTTGGAGATAAATATATTTCTTTAACATTTTATTTTCTATTTTCTGGAAAAATACATTCAACACATTAACCATCAGAGAAAAATATTTAATACTAGTAAATGAGGAATGTATTCTGTCAGCATAGATCCACGTTCCTGACTGCTACTGGACGTGCCACCCCACTCAAATACATCAGCTATTTAACTTACCAGTATTGCTGACTTTCTCACAGCTTGATCCAGCTGGCCTCCCCTTCCCTTCTATATGGCTATCTGCCATCCACTATCGTGTAGGAAGGATACTAGGAGACAGAGGGATGTACGTGAAGACCATCTTGAAGCCTGGGCCAACTAAACTTTTCGTCTCCCGCCCCCAGGTCAACCCACCAGAAGGATCCTGTTGATATTGTATATGTTGATATTATTGTAGCTTTTATAAATGTAATGGTACTTGTAAGCCACCCTGATAGGCTTTGTGTATTGAAAAGCAGGTTATCAATCATAAATAAATTCAAGCATGCCCATAGAACTCTTGCCACCACCCCAGCTTGGCTTACCTTGTTTTTTTGCTGGAATGTTGGCCTTTATTATGCAGTAAACCTATCCTAGGTCTTTACTGTTACGTGAGAAATGGAACATTTATACACCTATCAATTAATCATATATTGTGGATTATGTGTGTACCACATTTTGGGTTGTCCTGGAAGTACATAATCTTTTAAGGGTTTTTTGCTGTTGTTTCTATAGAAAACTTTACAAAAGTTCCCCACTGAGCTAGGGATATTTTGTATGCAAAATTTCAGATTTGTTGGTGATGTTGACATGTCCTAAACAATTCAGGATAAAATGCCTGTCATTTGAGGTAGAGATGTATCCTATTTTCAGACTTTCCCAGTGCCATATTTCAGCTATTTAGCTAGTGTGTGAGACCTGCACATTAGGAATTAGACATACTTTGCATCACCTGTTTTGAGGGGACATATACAAATGTCTCCCCATCAGATTTTTCTAATAATCTCAGTGTGCTTTGGACCAGGTATATAACACATTTCAGAGCTCTAACTTGTGAGGAAATAACTCAAATGACTTCATTGCTCCCATGACCAAATCAACTGAGGTTGAAGCATATTTTCATTATATATAATAATGTTTTCTGAAGATGTATGTTTTTTACGAGTAACTGTTGGAATATATTGCTGAGATCACTCTGTCATTGGCAGTTATTTCTATGGTGGTAAATGTTAAGTCTAATGTTATGTATAATGTATAATAATAATAATAATAATTTATATCCTGCCCTTCCTTCCAATAGAAGCTCAAGACGGCAATAGCCCTCCAAATTTACTCTTCATATATTTGCCATCACAAAGTATTGTTTATATTTTATTCCAGATGATATTGACTAAAGTAGGACTGAAGGACTATAAAGCAGAGCATGAATAGAGTTTTCAATTGCACATTTATCTGCAGGAAATGCCTTCCATTCAGCATTATAGAAGATTCTACAATAAAGAACTATCCTGGGATTCCCTGGAACACAGTTTGAAAGCCACTGTGATAGTTGATTTTCTAAAGCAGTTGATAAACATGCAAGCCTGAGATAAAGATGCTGCTGCAGTCCACAGTTTTGGGATCTTTCAGATGTGACACAGGTCTGAACCATCCCATTGTATGATCTTGAATAGAAGAAGTTGTCTCATATTTTTGGAGTATTTTGACCACTTTGTGAATCAAAGAGTATCAGTGAAATGAGGTGAATAATGTGCCCTTTCAGCATTTTGATATATGGCTATCTGTCTCTCATTTGTATTAGGCGAGGTAGGTATTTTTAGTAGGAATCTCAACTTGGAAAGTACAAGGAAGGTGCCTCAGTACTTTCCAATTTTGTAGCTGTCGCCATCCAGGTGGTAATGCTGCTAGTGTTACTTGTAATATTCAATAGGTTGTTAATTTTTTTTAAAAAAACAGCAAACCGCTGTCTTGCTGAGCAGGGCCAGACAGGCAGGCCAGAGAGTAGAGCCTGTTGTTCAGGATCAGGGCTGTGGTAAATCTGATAAGAAAGGAAAGGCTTCACAAGTCCAGTGGTAGTAAATAGTGAAAAATGTTTTTTAGATTTGCTTTGACTTTTATACTTTTCAGACCCTATTGGTGGTTCCCTGCTAGAATATATTTTTTCTGATTGGACTATAAATACATCCCAGATAGCAACATTGCATTTAAAAGCAAACAAACAGGAGTGTAATATCCTTGGGTGGATATGCTTATTGACCTACTGTCTTGGTATGCACATAATGCTAAGCTGTGGTTTAACTATGTTTGTTCAAGTGATGTGTCTGGACATCTGAACTCAGCCCAGCAGACTAACCGTGTTTTGTTTTGTGGTACAAACTACAACGTAAAACCATCCTGTGAACCATGTCTTGTTTTAATTATGGTTTGGTATTATGTTTAAATGCCACCACCTTGTTTTTACCATGGTTTGTTTGGTCATCCCACCTAGGATGCTCATCAAGCTATAGGCGTGAGTCAAGAGCATTTGGAAAACATACCAAGTTTTGGGACTTCCGGGAAGGGTGACTTCGCTTGTGCCTGCTTTTGGGACGGGCTCCTGCCTCAAAAGAAGCTTATTCAGATATAAATCAGTCAGAACATTTTTTTTTTTGACTGATGAAATTTCTCCCGGGCAGGGAGAAACGTAGAGATCAACCTCAAAAGCCTGTTTTTGTTGGGAGGACTGGATTTCATTAATTTATGAGATAAGGTCCAGCCAACAATGCCAGGCGGACTTCCGAACAAGCTCTATCTGTTTAAGCGATACGTTTATCTTTTCTTTAAAGAGAGAACGGACTAACAGGCAAGCACCCTTCTTTCTATTATTTTTTTTATTTGGTTTAAATTGTTGCAGCAAAAGGAGATTTGTCAGATTGATCGGCTTTGGACAACTTCTGGGTGAGCTATAACTCTTCTCTGT